>NC_056738.1:407976948-408064448 GCF_019279795.1 Protopterus annectens
ACAAATAGTGATTCCTCTCTCTTAACATTCACATTCTTCTAAACAAAATTAGTGAATTCCATGCACTATTTAACAAATACTTACCTGACATAATAACTGTCACAGAAACCTGGCAAAAAAACTCACATCTTAGACAAAGAATTTCTTCCCGCTGGTTACAACATCTTCTGACTTGACAGACCTAAAAAAGAAAGGTGGAGACATTGCCCTAATTTACTCCCAACACCTCAGCCTCTGTCTTTTAGAAAACACATCCCCTCAGTTTCTACAAGTATAACTACTAACTTTGAACTGCAAACTAAATGACTATAAAATACTGTCCCTTGCTGTAATTTATATACCCCTGGTGACAATACCCCACTATTGGAACACATACTCTCCTGGTTCTCACACGATATACCTCATGAAACTATTCTCCTAAGGGATGTCAGTATTAACTGGTTATCCATTACCTCTAACTTCCCTAGCTCTACCATCAATCTTCATGGCTTATCTCAACTGATCGCCACCCCTACACACTTCAATAACCCTACCAACACTTACTCTATCATAGACTGGATACTCATATCAAATCCAGTCCCATATCACCACTTCATATCTCTATTTGATTCCATCAGTGACAATTCCCCCATCTGTATCCATAGATGTGTTCATAGATTCATAGGTGTGTACTAGGCTAATGGCCCTGGAGCCTTTATAAGCCTAGCCCAAAGGATTCCCTGGCATCGTGCAGCCCGACATTATTTCCCAGTGCCTCTGTCAAGCAGGGCCACTGAAATGATCCCCGGGGTGAATTTTCTAATTACCATCCACTTGTCAAGATTTGTCTTGAAGAGGGCCAGTGAGGTGCTCTGCTTGATGTGTAAGGGAAGTCTATTCCAGAGCATGGGCAGTCTCTGGGTTAAGAACCTGACCCTCCAGCAAGTTCTGTTGATTGTGGTAATGAGGTTGAGGTCTCTGGAGCATGTGGTACAGAGGATTGGGATTTCTTTAGATGTAGCATATCTAATAGTGCTGGGTCTGACATGGCTTTGTATGTCAAGCAGAGATTGCCTCTCAGTAGGTGATATGATACAGAGAATAGCTGGAGTTTTTTTAGTCTATCCACATAGGGCAAGTGTTTAAGGCCTATGATCCTCTTAGTGAGGTATTTTTATGGTCTTTCCAGTTGTTGCATATGTCTAGTGAGGTACATGCCAAATGGGGCATTGTACTCGATAATAGGTCTAATGACGGAAGAGTAGAGAGAGACAATGACCTCTTTCTTCCTGGATGCAAAACCCTTTGAAATGAAATGTGCCACATAGAAGGATTTTCTGACCACAGTGGCAATGTGATTGTCAAAGGAGAGGTTGCTATCAACATGTGTACCCAGATCTCTTATAACACCTTCAGTGTTCAGTGGACTACCATTGATGTGGTAATTCATGTTCTAACCAAAGGGAATGATGATGCATTTTTTGGCATTAAGCTTAAGGCCATGGTTCTGACACCAGTCATTGCTCTCCGTGAGGCCTTTCTGTGGAAAGTCAACATCATTTGGAAAGCTAATAATGGTTCCCAGTTTGCAGTCGTCTGCAAACTTGGTCAGCCAGAGTACCTTGGTTTTGGCCTGGACTTCAGAAAAGTAGATGCCAAACAGGTGAGGATCCAGGACCGATCCCTGTGGGACTCCACTCGTGACTGGTTAGTATTCTGACTTATAGAGTCCGCTACTTTCACAGTGTGGGTTCTATCAGTGAGCCAGTTTGCAACCCACCTTGTGACATGGGGGTTGATGCCTAGTTTAGTCAGTTTATCTATGATTCCTGAGTGAGGAATTGTATCAAAGGCCTTGGCCAGATCGAGGTAGGCTGTGTGAACTACCTTGCCTTTGTCCACAGCTCTGGTGATAGACTTGAAGAAGTCTACCAGGTTGAGCAGACATGATCTATCCTTCACAAATCCAAACTGCATGGGGTCTAGAGTCTGGAGATTCCCTGTGTCCCTATTTATTAGGTTCATGATGATGCACTCCATAGCCTTATATACCAGACTCATCAGGCTAATGGGGGGGGGGGTAGTTCCCAGGGTCTGTAGTCACACCCCCTTTGTGGAGTGGGATGACTGTAGCAGTGTGCCATTCAGTGGGGACAAAGTGGTTGAACAGGGCACACAGGTGTGGTGCAAGTTCATTTTGTAATTCATGTAGAACACAGCCTGGGATATTGTCAGGTTCCATGGATGCTGTATTCTTGGCCTTGGACAGTTTGACTTTTACCTGTGCAGCTGTAATATTGGGTACTGGGGGTGAAAGGGGGGTAAAGTTGGCACTGAATCTGTTGGCCAGTATATTGGCAATGTCTGTTGGCTCAGTATAGGAGTTACCATTCTGCTGTAGCTCAGAGCAGATCTGAGCATTGCCATGTAGATTCTTTACATAACTATAGAAGGCCTTGTGGTTGTCTTTAGTATCTGCTGCAATTTGTTTTTCGTAGCTAGCTTTACAGGATTGGATGAGGGATCTCAGCTTTTCGTTGAGGCTAATAAGGGAGTTTTTCCAGTCTTGGGACTTTGCCTTAATCTGCAACAGTTTCTTCCTTCTGTTGTAGAGTTTGCTTATGACAGGGGACCACCAGATTGGCTTCCTTTTTTTGGAGGAGAGTGTCTTGGTTCTATTGGCTATGGCCCATTCCATGCATTTGTGTACATGTTCGTACAGTGCATTGGAGTATGATTCAGCAGATCTGCACTTATTCTTTATTTGCATGGGCATCATGAAGTTAGCCACCTCCGTTTTAGAAGCCCAAAGTTAGCAATGGAAATGTTTTTCATGGTGGTTACCTTTGTGGGGGGTGTGGGTGGGATGTGGGTATCCATGGTGACTAGTTTGTGGTCAGATCTGACCAGGGAGGAGTTGACTATTGGTGAAGAGCAATGGTCGTCCATATTAGTAATAACCAGATAGAGGATGTTGCTACCCCTAGTGGGGGTAAGAATGAGCTGGTCCAGTGCATTAGAATTGATGAATTCCAGAAAAAGTTGAGCAAGTGTATTGGTACTTGAGTAGTTTTGGAGTTAATGGAGGGGTAGTTAAAGTCACCCAGTATGAGGGTGATGGGTTGGACCATAATATTTTCCAGGGTGCTTAGGAATGTGGAGAGGGAGTCTTGGAACATGATGGGGGATCTATCGGAGGCAACAACCTGGATTGCAGTCTTACCCAGTGTTAGTTGTACCTGAAGTATTTCTGATGCATTATGTTGCACTACTAGCCTGGAAGTGTGCATATCCTTTATGAATATTGAGACACCACTGCCTTTAGGGCTTTGGTCCACATTTTGGGGCAAAAAGGTGTGGTACGAACTATAGCCTGGTAGTGTAGGGGTGCTTTCTGGTGCCTTGAACCAGGTCTCTGTTACTGCAGAAATGTCAATGTTCTCCATTTTAAGGAGCACTTCGAATGAGTACATCTTGAGGTTTAGACTTCTAGCGTTGAGTAGCATAACCATCAGATTACATTTGCTTGTAGCTGTTACAGTGGTAATTTGGTCTTCTGGACATTGCCTAAAAAAGGCACTATAGGGGTGGCAAGAGCCTTAGCCAGTATCCTGAATCCCAGGGGAAACAGATGTAGACCATCTCTGGCAAAGCATCGAGGTCTGTCAATCATGTCATCCCAGGCAGACAGATACTGGATCCCCTTAGAATGACGCCAGAAACCTAGCCAATTATTGAAGTCAATCATTTTTTGTTTGTACTGTGGTATCATTCTGGGTGAGTGTAGGATGCTACTCAGGGCTAGGGTCATACCTGCCTGGGCTACATGATCCGAGAGCTCCCCCATGTCTCTTTTCATGTAGTCCAGGGAAGAATGTCTCAGGTCATTCACACCAACATGGACAATGACCCAGTCATATCTCTACCTGTTGTGAAGATTCACTCAAAGCCTACCTTAGGCCTCATAAATTAAAAGATTGTCCTAGCCTCTCTAATTTCCATCCTGACATACTAAACAGCACTCTCTCTTCTATAAACTGGTCCTTCCTATCACACTTATCTCTTAACGATGCAGTACAAAAATTTACCAACTTTTTCTAATGCATACTAAACTCTCTTGCTCCTCAGAAAAAAAGAGTCAAATCTCTCCTCTCCCTGGCTAACTCTGCCAACCCATTCACTTATGCAAAAAAGAGACTCTGCCTGGAAACTCTGGACAAAGACTAAATCACCCATCCACCTTCAAACCCACAAAGAACTCGTAGCCTTACCAAAAACATATCACTCTTGACAAGAAAAACTTCTATCTCAAATCCCAAACAATCCAACGTAACAAACCCAGAAAATTCTGGAACTCTATTAATCAAATTCTGCACCCTGGTAACCCCACTCCTTTGTTGTCATCATAGATGACTAACCCCACTTGACCTAATAACACCCCCTTTGAAACTGCTACCCTATTCAACTCATATTTCATTGATGCAATCAGTAAACTAACCCAAACCCCTGACACCCTTAATCACACAGATCCGTCCACTCAAACCACATAGCCTCCTAACTCCCCCTACCTCTAAGAGCCCCCTTCATCCTCAAACAGCAGTAACTCCTCTTTGCAACCTGTTCCCACTAGATATATAAAACACTACCTTCTGAAGCTCAAACCATGCTCTCCTTCCATGGACAACCTTCCTCCATTCTTCCTCAGACTAGCTGCTAACTCCTCAACATATCCCATCTCTATACTTATAAACAGATCTATAAGTGAATCTACTGTACCCTTAATATGGAAACAGTTTTATACCATACCTCTCCCCAAGGGTGGCAAGTCCATAGAACTCTCTAATTTCCAACCTATAGCAATACTGTCCCCCCTCTTCAAAATTCTAGAAAAATGTGTACATAATTCATGGCCTACTTACTCAAAGAAAACCTACTTGCAAACACACAACATGGTTTCTGCCCCAACTACAGCACTACCACATCTCTCATCTCCTTCACTAACTCAATCTCCCTTGCTAGAGATAATAAACTCACATCATGCCTCATTTTGGATCTCTTCAAAGTATTTGATACTGTCTCTCACCCTATGCTACTTACCAAACTCTCTGGCCTCAACCTTTCTAATAGCACAATTTCCTGGTTCTCTAGTTATCTGAGTAACAGACAACAATCAGTTAAATGGCTCTCCTCTACATCTTCCTTTCTCCCCATCAAATCAGGTGTTCCACAAGGGTCAGTTCTCGGTCACTTACTATTTAATATCTTCACAAATCACTTACATTCTGTGTGTCCCTACTCCTATGTTATACAACATGCAGACGACTCCACAGTCATCCCTACCTCTGACTCCCTCTCAGACCTTCATGTCCTCACCCAAAACTCATTTAACTCTATTGAAAAATGTCTCTCCAATAACCAACTCATTCTAAATCCCAACAAAACAAAGCTTCTTCTATTCCTACCTAAAGCTCTCACACACCGTAAACGTACTTTCTCCATTACATCCCTAAACAATACTGTCATTCATGCAGAAACTCATACCAAACTCCTTTGTTGTCATCATAGATGACTAACTCAAATTAGACCTCCATGTCCATCATTGCATAAAGAAAACACATTGAAAACTTTATAAAAATAAATGTCTCACTAATGGCTCTAGACTTACTCTTGCCCATGCCTTCCTCCTCCCTAGTCTTCTCTACAGCTCACAAATACTAACTAAGCTACAAACGTCTCTCCTAACCAAACCTGAATCCACTTATAACACAGTAGTGAGATTTGCTGCAAACCACACCTCAAAGACTCATCATTGTCATTCCCTCAAACATTTAAAACTGGCTAGAGTTCCCACACCTATTTCTTTTCTCTCAACTCCCTATCATTCATTCAGTCCTAAACAGACCCTCTGCCTGACCTTCCATCACCCCACTCATCACACTCTATACTCCTTCTAGAACTCTCAGAAGCTCTGGAAATCTACAAGCCCCAAAAATCCATAGGTTAAACCCTTTGTAGCTACACACCAGCCTAGCCAGAAACAAACTGCCCCTGTTCATCAGAAACATAGCTCACACACATGAATTTAAACAAGCTCTAAAACAACATCTACTTAATTCCTGGAATTGTCACTGAGTGATGAACAGTCCTAATCACCCTCCCTGAACCATATCTAAATCCTAACCTACCTGTTTTCTGCTACCATTTCTCCTTTCTCTCCTACAGCCTTCTTTCTACCCTCATTATCACTTTGCTTTATTGTTAACTTCTCTAACATCTTAAAATAACATGCCCAGTGCTGAATTATACATAACCTACACAGCAAAATGCATATATCTGCATTTGACCTCATCTCTTGTACCTTATATCAAATGTTTATACTTACTTGGTTGTGTGCATTGATCTCTAATTGTATTTTCTTCCTCTACTTGTGTGTAAATCTTTTCTATCTTTGTTGACTTCTGTTGTATAAACCTTGAATTCCTATTTTGAAACACATTGTAAAAAAATTTAATTTTAATTTTAATTCTATGAATTGTAACACTGCATATTGTTTATTCTGTGGAGCTTTTCTCCCCGAGTCACCGGTGAAAAAGGGAACTAGCTCAGTCAGACTTTGCCAGTCAAGAAATGTGAAATAAATACATAAATTTACCAGAAACCACCCTATAAGAAGGATCAATAGCCTGTATTAAACCCTGAACCAGACCCAGTAAATTACTGTCTAAGGAAGTTAGAGGAAGAGTATATACATGTTTTGTTTTCTGTTTCTTTTTGACAGGAAAATTTGGGCCAAAAGGGTTACTAATGGGAGTGGCAGCTTCCCCTGGAAAGGGCACAAGATTATGACTAAACAGGGAAGTCTTCCCTGTTCTCTTTTCCAGGACCAACAAGAGTGGTTCTCCCTTGTCTACTGAGGGGACCCCAACAGCTGAAGATGACGTGGCAACCCCCTGGTTCATAGTGGTTGTAGGTGATACACCAGAGGGCTTCAGGGTAAAAGATTAATGGTCTGATGAACAAGGTATGGCCATAGCACAGCCATCCACTTGTGGCTGAGGAAAACTGTTAGCCTGCTATTGTAGCAAAGGCAGTTTGCTTAACTTTTTCTTTTTGTGGTTGGAAGAAGGATTGACCATGGGACTGGTAGTTTGTTCCATTGTCAAGATGAAAATGGTACCTCTTTCTTGTGGAAAACACAGCAAAAAGCTGTTCAAATTTAAATTCTTTAAAAAATCTTTTTTTTCAAATAAAATGTAGTAAAAGGCACTTTTAATAGTTTGCTTGCTCCAAAATGTAAAATAAACACAGAAAATATAGTTTTCTATTGCTTTAAATAACTTTTAAACTGACAAGAAAAAAGTGCTTTCCCATTTAAAAGTACAGTTAAGCATCATGACAGTTGGTTAAAACAAACTCCTACCCTAAAAATAATTTTCCTCAATTAGTTATGGTAGATTTGAGGGTGTAAAGGGCTACTGGCAAGGGAAGAGGATTACAATATTTCACCTAAAACTGTTATTATGGAGTGAGAGAAATAAGCAGTTTTCAGTAGGGAACATTACTTATAGATGGAGACAGGAACTTGAAACAGTGAGGATGTATTTGGGTGACCTAGAAAAGAAAATATAACAAAGGATAGATTTCTAAAGAAATTTATGAAAATATTTGGTATGGAAGAAGTGAATTCAGTAGTAGGAACTCTGACAGAATTTACATATTATTCCCTAAGATACAATAACTGGGCTAAACTAGATAGAAATTATTTTTTCACAGGAACATGTGCATTTAATTGAAAGCTTCAACACAAATCCAATAACTATTTCAGATCATGTGCCAATAACAACTAAGATAAAAATGCAGGATTATAAAGTACAAATGAGACACTGATGCTTCCCCACCTACCTGTTAAAATGATTGAATGGATAGTGGAAATTATTTGAGTTATTAGGGAAGATAGAAATTTCATCAGAAGTTATAGCTAGTACGTGGGATATAATGAAAGTGGAGCTTAAAAAATAAGGTAGGAATAAAACAAAAAGAGATATGGTTAAGAAGCAACAATAATTTTTTACAGGGACTGACAAAGGATTAAATATTGCAGAATAAGGGACTCGGAAATTCAAGGATATAACTGGTATGGTAATCAAGAAAAGTTGGCTTTATTTGCAGACAATATTATTTTGTACCTGATAAAACCAGAAAAGGATATTTCATTGTTTTGGGACATTGTGAGACAGTTTCAAGTCTTTCTGGGATATAAAATTAATGAAGACAAAACATAGACTATGGGTGGAATTCAATAAACCCTACACGGAGCGATTCTCTGTGTAGGAATAGTGTTGTGGCCCGAACATGGAACATGGCCACCGAGCGATCCTGGAAACAGGGCTGAGGGGCATGCAGACACATAGGTTTCCGTGGAATGCAAATCACCTCACAAGCCAGTGAAAACCATGCAAATGAGGTTGATATGCATTTCATCAAGCAGAAAGGCACCTGTATAGGTGCTGTGTCAGTGTAGGAAATGTACACTGTTAGAAACTGTATACTGGACTATAAAATTTAAGCAGGGGCTATAAAAGCCCACAAAAAGGGTGAGCAGTGCACAGTAGTCATGCAAATGGCCAAAACTATGGTCAGTAATTCCAAAAAGTAATGCAGTACAATAAAAAATATGTATTTTTAATATATATTACATTTAAGTGGCATGCATCGAAGCGCAAACATCCCGTTATGCAAATATAAATAAATAAATAAATAAAGTTTATAAAATTAAAATTAGACACTTGCAAACATATTGCATTATAGTGCCCAGCAGGCAGAGTCATACAATGGCAGGTTATAGAGGTTGCTAAGGAGACAGGCCCTGGTTTAGTTTAGTGAAGTATCCAGGGTATACGCAATTAGGTGCATGCAAATGAGCCAGGATTATTTAATAGCAAAAAGGGCCACCAAGTCCACAGGTACAAACCATGGTAGGGCTAGAACTATATTGGTGTAGGCAGAACAGGTAGCTGATATCACAAGGCGGTGTGTCACAGTATGTTAAAGTGGATTGGAGCTTAGCAGCACCTGTTTGCACTCAGCTAAGCGCAGCTAAGCAGGGGAGTGTGTCGGATGCTGCTGAGCATGTTTTAGCTAGTTTAAGAAAAGCTAAGCATGGCTGTGGTTCTGGGAGGGTCAGAACTGATGAGCATTGTTTACACTTGCATCATGGGTTTGTGCAATGTGCCTTACTGCTTAGCAGTGAAAGAAAAAGGGGAAAAAATGTCTGGGAAAGCCAATCAGGTAGAAATTACTGATAAGCCCTGTTCAACAGACACTGGCCCATTCAACCCCCAGTGCTATACCTATTAGGTGGAATGTAGCATAATGAGCCAATCACACAGGCTGCAACTGCAGTACACCACTATAAAGCATGCATACACCCTACAATCTGATTTTCCCACATACTCTGCACCATTGGAGTACAGACTTGGGAATTTTAACTGACAAAATGCTAGGAGCTGCTGCTGCTCTGCTACATCTGTATGCACTTGAGGCTGAGGTCAGTGAAGATGATGATGCTGACAATAGGCCCAGACTGAGAAGGAGAAAAGTGTTCAGGCCCAGGGTAACTTTCCAGGGGCTACATGAGCTGGAGATTGTAGAGCATTACAGGGTGGACAGGGACATACTACAGGAACTCACCAAGCTCTGACGCCCTCAACTCAGACCCAGAGCCAACAGAGGGGAACCCATCCAGTGGAAACAAAGATATGTGTAGCCCTTAGAATATTAGCTACATGTACTTTTCAAAGACCAACTGGGGATATAATGGGGATCTCATAGGCATCTTCATCCAGAGTTCTCCACCAATTCCTGAATGCCATGCAAGCACATGCCAGTGAGCATATTTAGTTACCTTGCACCCCTGAGGAGAGGGTCAGCAATATGCATCTCTTCCACTGTGTAGCACACTACCCTGAGGTAGTGGGTGCCATAGACTGCACTCATGTGCACCACCTGGAAAAGAGGGTAGGGTCTACTTCAATCGCAAGGGGTATCACTCCATCAACTGCCAGGTCATGTGCAATGGCCAAGGCATTATCATGAATGTGTGTGCTGGCAGCCCTGGCAGCTATCATGACTCCGACATCTGGCACACCTCACAGCTGTACCAGACATTTTCCAGGGGGGACATCCCACATGGCCATCTACTGTGGGCTGCTGGCTATGCACAAGAACCGTGGATGATGACACCCATCAGAAATGCACACACACATACTGAAGAATGCCATAATGAGGCACACACACAAACTAAGAACAACATAGAGCATGTGTTTGAGATGCTCAAGTCATGGTTCTGCTGCTTTGATATATCTGGTGAAGCCCTGCAATACTCAACAGCCACATGTGCACACATGTACACAGTATGCGGCATGCTACACAATATGATCCTGTGGAAACAGCTGCATCAGGAACATCACAGGGAAGGGACACACAGCCCCCCTCCAGAGCCAAGGACCCCACAGCCACAGGGGGACATGGAGGAGGGAACCACCTAAGCCTATCCCTGTAGGTAGACGTAGGTATGCCCAGTATGCCCTGGCCTTGGCAAAGAGGCAAAGCATAGCACATGCACTAACAACCTAGGGACCTAGGGACTGACACCTCATTCCGACTCACATACATAGTAAAAAGGATGCCAACCACACCACACAACCTGTACCTTACCATGTATTGGCTGTGTATGGCATGCATTAGACAGAGACAGCCCTGAAGCACTGTTATCTCAACTGCTGATGGCACAAGGTAAGTCACTCTTCTTTACAAGAAATAAATGGGGTAGTAGACATTGGTAGCATATGTATGGACTTGCCACATGTATGGAAGGGAATAGAGTGGGCTACCAGGATAGCTGCAGACAGGTGACAGCTGTGTGGGACAACAGGAACTCTCTGTCCAATACTGGCCAACCCTTAATATGCAGTAGGCCCCAAGCCAGAAAAACCCAATGCACTATGTGAGGGAATGACATACAGCGGGGTCACAGAACAGATGCTTGACTGTCAATAATAGAGTCCCCTACCCCCAACACATCCATGTCCCCATACAACTGCAGTCACAGTATGTTTGCAAGGTAACAGCATTAGACCACACAATCCATGGGCTGTCCCAATCAGCCTGGTGACATGTACCATTTCCCCAATATGCAGGTTTCAAAGTGCTGTTTGTCTGTGGTTGATAGTGTCAGGAAGTAAACTGCACTGTCTGGTGGCTGTTGTAGCTTAGTGTGTAAGTGCATTACCATGGTTGATGGGGTACATGGTTCAAGACTGGCTGCAACTACAGTTTTGCATGTGAGCTACAGCTATGGTAGGAAATGCTCTGTGTGTTTCACTGTTGCAGTCATCACATTTGGGTGATCCCTGCCAGGGTAGCCCTCGGCCGTCCTGAATACCAGAGGCTTAGTATTTCTGTGTCGGTTGCTGTCACTTGTGGACTGACGTCAGTTCGTCAGTACTATAAAGTAAGGCAGCTGATGGCATTACATCAGTATTTCTTGCCATGGAGCCTGAAACAGAAGCAGTTCGCACGAGTGCTGGTCGGCCGCTACCTGAGTTTTCATTTCCGAATTGAAGTTGAAGTCTTCTAATGCTAAGTACCCCATTGGGGATCCTTTTTTCTTGCACTAACCGATGTCAGAAAAAGTTAACAATTGTCTAGCATGTGGAAAGCAAATACCACACTGAGACTTCCACTGTTACTGCGTCACTTGTTTAGGCCCAGACCATGATGTCCCCCATTGTCACTTCTGTGCTTTGTTCAATGCCAGAACTATCAATCGTCGGGCCTTATTGTCACCAGATATTTTCATTTACAGTCCTTGAATTCCAATATGGCTTCAGTAAGCCATCCAACAGCAGATCTTCTGAATAAACATAAAGATAAAGACAGACAGACCGCACAGGTCCAAACCTACCTACGACACTTCTGTTAAGCTAGTCATCAGTCCTCCAGTACTCATTGAGGCGCTTTTGCAGCCCCTGATGCTCACTTCAGTTGATTCGCAGGTTGCTACTGAGACCTTTTCAGAGTCCTGTATGCCACAAAACTCTTCTTCGACTAAGGATCCCGCAGTCATCTCTACCTTGGATGGGTCCAGAGCCACTGAGCAGGCACCAGCTTCCAAGGGAGTCCTTTGCACTACCGAAGCTCGACACAACCGATGTCTTCTTTTGCGACTACTGTTCTTTCAAAACCAACTGAGTTTCTTAGGCCCAGGGTTTAAACCACACCCAAGAAACCAATGACCCACTCTCATGCACTTGCTACCTTGCCTCAGTCTCAAATGCTTAAAATGGTGGAAGACCTTATCATGCTGATCAGGGGAAGCCAAACTACCCCCTCAAAAAGGAAAAGAGATCTGTCTCCTGTAGTTTTGTCTGAACAAGAATCAGATGAATCTGATGCATCTGACTATGAGGACATGCAACCCCTCTCCACTTATGAGGATTCTGATGCAGAGGACTCCATTCCTTCAGCCTCTCCCCCACAGAATTTTTCCTTTGGGTAAACCCTGCATACTTTAAGGGAGCATTTCCAATGGGAGAGTCAGGACTATCCACAGTCTAAAAAGAGATTCAGGGAATTCCTAGATCTTCTGCAACACAGACCCTTGGCCATCCCCTCAGTCCTGGATGTTGTGGATGATGTTTTCCTTGAATCCAGCTTGACTCCTGATGCCCTACCTCCTGCTCCAAGAAAACCAGACAGGTACTATAGAGTCCCAGACTCACACAAATATCTTTTTAAAAATCCAACAGCTGACCCTGAGGTCATTTCTCAAGGGCCAAAAGGGCTTAAAGCAACCTCTGCTAAGAATCCCCACACCCTCAGACAAGGATTCCCGAGCACTGGACAGATGGGGTAAAAAAGAATACACCTCAGCTACTCTACCAGGGCAATAAACTGTTAGTTCCATATGCTGAAATTTCAGCAATATACCTTGAAACTCCTTAAACAAAAAATGTCTTCCCTTCCTGCTTGGGCAGAATCTAAAGATTTACTAGACTTAATGCATTCTGCAAGCCAATTAACTAAACATGCTTTACAGTGTGGTTTTGATGCCCTAGAAGCTTCTTGCATGGCACCAGTCACTGGATCTGTCATTAGAAGACATGCATGGCTTAAGGAACAATGCCTGCCAGACCATGTCAAATTTAAATTGTTGGATGCTACCTTGCACAAAGATAACTTATTTGGCACTGAGGCAGAATAAGTCTTAAAGAAGATGGAAGAAAAAGCAAAATCTATGCAAACAGTTAAGGATTTCTTACAAGTCCAGCCCCCTAGGTTCAGCATGCATTGTCCCTCCAAGCACTGGTCCTTTCCTGCTCTGAGTAAACCAGCCCAGCCTAGGCCCAGTGGAAACAGACCCCCCCCCCAGATAGCAGCCCCAGAAAATGCAGAGATCTAAGCAGTGGACTACCTCCACTTCAAAACCAGGGAGTTCTAAGCCACTTCCTTATGGTAAGAACTCACAATGATTCACCTCCTCCACCTCCCCCCTCTGCCCACCATCACTTACCCCTAGGAGGAAAACACTCATTTCACTCACGCACCTGGGCCACCATAACCAAGGACCAATGGGTTCTGAACATTGTGTCTCAGGGATACAAAGTTTCCTTCCATACCCTTCCAACCCCAAAAGGGTTCCCAGATCTACCACCAAATCAGTGGGCAGAGGCTCAAAAGCAAATCCTTTCCCTGCTCTCTATGAGAGCAGTAGAGCATGTTCCTGCAGAACAGATAGGCCAAAGCTTCTACTCCAGACTTTTTCTGGTGCCCAGAAAAGAGGGCACTTGGCGACCCATCCTCAATCTATCCATTCGAAACACTTTCCTATTGATCCCAAAATTCAAAATGCTTACCCTCCAGCAGCTGCTACCCATGATCTCCAAGGATGCTTGGCTAGCTACCCTGGATATAAAAGAGGCCTACCTCCACATTCCTATCAGAGAATCATGCAGGAAATATCTCCACTTCAGGGCAGGATCTCAACACTTTCAGTTCTCTGTACTTCCCTTTGGCTTATCTACTGCTCCCAGAGTTTTCACAAAATGTCTGGCTCTGGCAATTGTCTTTTGCAGACAAAGAAATATTCAAATTTACCCTTATTTAGATGACTGCCTTATTCAGGCAGACAGCCAGGAAAATCTGCTCAAGCACCTGGCATTTGTAAAGACCCTACTAACCTCCTTAGGGTACACAATCAACGAAAAGAAATCCAAACAGGTGCCCACCCAAAGGATAATCTTCCTGGGTGCAAGTCAGAACACAGCATCCCAGATGGCATTCCTTACACCAGAGAAACAAAAATTTCTTGACAGCCTACTTCTCTCAACTAGCCACCAGGCCCCAGCTATCTGCAAAGAAGATCCTGCAAGCTATGGGGTTCATGGCATCTTGCATACTGTTCATTCCATGTGCCAGACTGCATATGAGGAAACTTCAATGGTACCTAAAGAGCCTTTGGTGTCAACACTCTCAAGACCTGGAAACTCTTCTACCTATAATTCCTTGCCCACAACAAGGGACTGCCCTTCTCCTCACCCCCCACCACACAGACTCTCACCATAGATGCATCAGACTATGCTTGGGATGCACACTTGGACAGCAGGTGCATACAGGGCCAATGGAACCCTCTGGAAACCCCCTGCACATCAATCAAAAAGAGATGATGGCTGTGCAGCACACCTTGCTAGCTTTCAAACACCTTCTCTCTCCAGGGGTTTTCCAAAACAGACAACACCACTGTGATGTGGTACATCAACAAGCAGGGAGGGACTCACTCCTACCCTCTATGCAGGCTGATAATGACCCTTTGGCTCACAGCCTCTTCTATGCAACTACACCTGTTAGCACAATTTCTACCAGGCTCTCTCAACTCTCTGGCAGATCAATTAAGCAGGAACCTTCTGGACCCACACGAGTGGCAACTCAACAGAAGTACCTTCACCCTAATAACTCAGAAATGGGGAACCCCAAAGGTCGACCTCTTTGCCTCCCACACCAACCTTAGCTCAGCAAATTCTGCACCAGGGAGCATCACTGCATGGCTTGGAAAGTGGATGCCCTGTCCTTCCCCTGGGTCAATCAATCAGTCTATGCCTTTCCCCCCTTGCCTCTCATCCCCAGGGTACTGCTCAAAATAAGGGAGGAAAAACCAAGGACCATTCTTATAGCTCTAGACTGGCCCCAACAACATTGGTACCCCTTGCTGCGCAGCCTGTCCCCGCTGTTTCCATGGCATCTTCCACAGATTCCAAACCTCCTGACCCACAATTTGGCAGCTTGGTTTATTCCCTAACCCCAAACTAATCTGCCATCCTCAGTAAACAGGTTATGGATGTTATCCATGAGGCCAGATGTCCTAGCACCAGAAAGTCTTATGCAGATAAATGGAAAATAATTTGCACCTGGATCCAGGCTAAGGGAGCCAATACTGCACATCCCTATCACCCTGGATTACTTAGCTGCCCTACTACACAGTGGTCTCTCTTTCTCCTCTATAAAAATCCATGCCACTGCTATTTCCACTCATTTTCCCACTAAACAACCCCTTTTCTCACACCCTTTGATCAAACAGTCCTCAGGGGGCTAGCAACATGAGGCCCCCCCCCCAGAAGGGCACCAACACCAGCTTGGGACCTTAACTTTGTCTTGGAAAAGCTCACCATGCCCCCTTTTGAACCAGCTTCTTTTGCAGAGCTAAACTTTCTCTCCTGGAAGACATCTTTCCTTCTAGCCATCACTTCAGCCAGAAGAGTCTCTGCACTGGTGGCTGTGGAACCCTTCATCATCTTCCATGCAGACAGGGTATCCCTCAGAACTAACCCAGCCTTCATGCCCAAGGTGGTGTCCAGTGTGGCTCTCAACCAATCCATTCATTTGCCCGCCATCTTTCCTAATCCTCAGAACAAGGGGAAAGGATTATTCACTCTCTAGATGTGCACAGACAGCTCAGATTCTATCTGGACAGGACTAAATCCTTTAGAAAGTCTGATCAATTGCTGGTTAGCTTTGCTACAGTGGCAGAAGGCAAAGCCATCTCCAAGCAAACCATTTCCAAATGGATAGCACACTGCATCCATTTCTGCTACAAACAGCATGGAAAGCCTCCCCCAAGGGGGTCAGGACACACTTCACCAGAGCATCCGCTACCTCTGAAGCTTTCCTAAGAGGAGTCATCACCAGGGACATCCTGGAGGCTGCCACCTGGACATCTGTTCACACTTTTTCCAAGCATTACCACCTGCCCCTCTTCTCCATATCCAGGGCAGGGTTTGCCTCTGCAGTCTTGCAGGGCCTCCTAGCCAGCCCCTAGTTTCCTTGAGTGCCTCCACCCATTTCCTCAGCTCTGGGAATCAACCCAAATATGATGACTGCAACAGTGAAACATGAAGAACATAGTACAGTTGTGTACACTTACCATAAATGTAGATGTTCAAGTGTATTCACTGTTGCAGTCCTTTCCCTCCCTCCATCCCCCTTTCTTCTCTTTCTTTCCTTACAAAGGACATATTTGTATTTATTTTCCCACTGGTGGGGTTCTTCCACCAGAACCTGGACTCCTGCTTTGGGGGCTCCAGACAGGTAAGGGCAAGAAAAACTGATGTAATGAGGTCAGCTGCCTTACTTTATACTACTGATGACCTGATGTCAGTCCTCAAGTGACAGCAACCAATGCAGAAATACTAAGCCTCTGGTATTTGGGCCAGCCGAGGGCTACCCTGGCAGGGATAACCCAAATGTGATGTCTGCAACAGCGAATACACTCAAGCATCTAGATTTATGGTAAATGTACACAACTGTACTTTCTACAGACTGTCCACATGTCAGAATTTCTTACTGTAAGAAAGCTGGACAAAGACCGACACAATGGAGGGACAGGGGGCAACGGATATGGACAGTACACAGCCCTCAGTAACCTAGATGGTGACTAGTAAAACAGCAGGTTGTAACAAGTCGATGTAGCAGCAGGCTATAAAGGCTGTCACGTAACTGTGTCAGTAATTGCAACAAGTCAGTGGGCACCATCCATACCCCACAAATGTACAGAGTTTAACAGAATGTCCACATTTATGGCTCATATATCTGTTCTGTTTGTCATAACATTTGCAGTTTTCTGACAAACATTTTGCAAATGACTAAAGGTTGCTATGAGCAACTAATAACAGACAGGTGAGATGCAGATGTCATACCCATTGGAAAATGTATGCTAATACAAAACCATTCTACCAACTGTCTAGGTTTGTAAGAGCAATATTAAAATGTCAACAATGGCAACTCAGTGCATGTGTGTAACTATATCCCCCTGTAGCGGTGTGTATGTCTTCACTATGTGTATGCAATGCCAATACATTTTAAGGCCTGTTCCACCCTGTGAAGCCCCTCATTGGATTACTTTACAGGGCCTGTTGCTGTCACTCACCTTAGATGCACTGTTACGCACTCTCTAGGCACATAAGCTCTGTGGCGCATATGATAAGTACTTAGCACTATAGTACATACAACTAGATAGGTAGGGGTTCTAATCTCACAACTGGCAACTCTGTGTGTGTGTGTGTGTGTGTGTGTGTGTGTGTGTGTGTGTGTGTGTGTATGTGTGTGAGAGTGAGGCATATCCTCTGCAGCAGTGTGTCTGCCTTGTGTGTCTGATGGTTATACCATTTTGAGGGCCTGTTTCACCCTGTGAAGCCCTCCATTGGATTACTTTACAGGGCCTGCTGCTGTCATTCACCTTAGAGGCACCGTTAGACACACTCCAGGCATATAAGCTCTGTGGTGGATGCGATATGTATGTAGTACTATATTGTATATATATATATATATATATATATATATATATATATATATATAGATATATATATATATATATATATATATATATATATATATATATATATATATATATATAGGGGTTCTATTCCCAAAACAATAAACTTTCTGAGTTTATGCATGTGTGAATGCATATCCTCTTACAGCAGTGCGGCTGTGTTAGACCCACCATCATACCTTTCAACCCCTTAGAGCAACAAATCTAGATAAAGCCATGTGATGCCCGTGCAACAAATCTAGATAAAGCCATGTGATGCCCGTGTCCTGGCCCAGCAATCAAGGAGCCTCAATCCTCACCACTAAAACCAGAGAGGATGTCTCATATATGAGAAAAGGATAACAAATACACACAGTAAAGTGCAATTTCCCTTAAGAGCACGCAGAGATCACAGTCAGTCCGGGGCTGGTCGCTCCCTTGCTCCCCAGGTCTCCAATAAGACTCCCCACTGGTACAGCTATAGGGTCCAGATCGCAGCCTAGCTGGCAAGCTAAAACCTCCAGTACCCTCTCTGTCCAACCAGTGCTTTGTTTCCCTGCCGAAATAGCTGATACACACACACACACACACACACACACACACACACACACACACACACACACACACACACACACACACACACACACACACACACACACACACACACACACACACACACACACACACACACACACACACACACACACACACACACACACACACACACACTTAGAGATAAGTATTTATACAACTTCACAGACACTCCTGGGAAAGGCTGACACAGATTCTCCAGCTGTGCCTCTATGCCCAGACTATACAGTAGTAATTCCTGCCACCACCAGCTAATAATTATCAGCTACCCAAAGGCCCTTAAAAAGGGATGTCCAATTATTACTGTGCAATATTATTATCCAATAGTAGTGTAACTTAAGCAATCAAGGCTTATTGGAAGGGCTTATTACAGGATCACTGCAATGTACTCTAGAGCTTAATTTATCTCTACATAAACCAGAAGAAACAAGCCTGTATTTTATATTTATATTTACAAATGACAGAATTATGTATCAAATTCTATTTGGCTGGGCTGGCAGCCTTCACCCATCTCTACCCAATCTTCACAAGCCATACAGAAAAGTGGGAGAATAGCATAATGGGTTGTGCATTAGCATGAAGTTTCAGAAGGGTATGAAGTCTGAAAATAAAATATCTGCTATTATTGTCTAACTTCACTCTTTAATGATTTGCCACTAATTTGCCAGAAAGCCAACAATGTTATGAAAAATGGAATAAAATATGCATCAAACATCAGGACATTCTGTAGAAATCTGCACACATGAGAGGCATGACCACCACCTGTCCCACCATGCAGGCTGCAGTCCATGATTGGCCAGGTGTGACCTGTGAAAACTCAAACAATACAGAGGTCCCAAGAGTGTAGGACAACAAACATTTCCTAAAGTTGTGTAATAGTTGCATAAAGCAGTTATTGTACATCAGAAACACCTTAATATAATGAGAAATAGCATAAACTATGGAAATGTGACAAAAATAAGCTGTCATATTGGAAGACGAAGAAAAGTCCTGTCTGTTGCACTTGCCATGGGTATGGTTTGTCTTGCCATCTCTCACGATACTACAAGAAATGTCCCACATTGCACATTTCATAAAGTGGCAACCCTACTCTGTGTTGCCTATGTCTGTGCAATATGTAGACATGTGGAGGCCCTGTGAGTAGCTGCTGCCCCCAATGACCTACATGTATCTAGGCATGAATGCTAACTGCCACCACCCATATTTGGAGGTACTGCCTAAGGCTGTGGTGACTGTAAGTTGTGTGCTGTCTGTCATTGACCCACCAACTGATGTTAACACACTGCAATGGGGTCTTACATTGGGTATGGAATAGTAGCAAGGTCCTGGCCTCAAGCTGAATGCAGAAAACAGTAACATCATACCATACGGCAAGGACATGGCTCCAGTATTTCCCACATCAATGGCAAGCCCATAAACACACAACCTGTGTGGAGAAACCTGGGTACTCAGATTGATAACTGTTGTATTCAACCATCAAGTAGTGGCAGTGGTCAGAAAATGAACACAAAAAGCAGAAAGCCCAAAAGTAGTAAGTCCAAGCGCCAATCGATTAGTTGGCGAAGATATTCGAGTTGTAGCAGCTAAAACTTTCCTGTTGCAACCAATCCGTAGATCAGAGTCAGTAGTCAAAACCAAGCAACACCACATAAAAAGTCCCTTTAACGCAAGTTTAATTGTTAAAAAATACAGCGTTTTCGCTCGAGACGCAGCTCAAGCTTCCTCAGTACAAATGGTTTGCACCCACAGGATAACCAAGGAAGCTTGAGCTGCGTCTCGAGCGAAAATGCTGTATTTTTTAAGGTTATCCTGTGGGTGCAAACCATTTGTACTGAGGAAGCTTGAGCTGCGTCTCGAGCGAAAACGCTGTATTTTTTAACAATTAAACTTGCGTTAAAGGGACTTTTTATGTGGTGTTGCTTGGTTTTGACTACTGACTCTGATCTACGGATTGGTTGCAACAGGAAAGTTTTAGCTGCTTCAATATCTTCGCCAACTATCGATGGCTTTCCTCTTTTTGTGTTCATTTAGTGGTCAGAAAAGCTATGTACATGGTTCACCACATAGATAAAGGGAGTGCATCCAGATAAAAGGTGGACATTACCTCTGTATAGTCCTCAGTTAGTACAACAATAATGTAGTACCATGGCCTGTTTGGTATGTACCTATCCAGACATCTGCAGCAACTGAAAACGCCATAGTAATACCCACAACAGTAATCCTTGGACTCCAACATCTAATCCATGCAGATAGCCTTGAATCAGTAGTGCCCGACTCAGTATTGGACAGGTTGTCCACAGGTGGGCTGTGGCATGCCTAAATGGCAATGTTGTGCCCAGATCTTCCAAAACTGGCCCATATATGTGAGTCTAACTCTTCACACATTACCAGCATGACAAGCCTGAATCTGATATGTGACATCAACAAAACCTGCTGGAGAGACAGTTTTGTCCCCCAGAGGCTGCCCTGTCTCAGGAATGCACTTTCCAGACATATCAAACAGAGTACCATGCAGACTCTCATCAAGTGCAGCCGTGATGAGTTGATGGGAAACTGCAAGTCCATCCCAGGGGTTGCACCTGTGTCCCACAATGACAGGGGCAATAGGTGCTGATCAATGATTGGGTCAGGAATAAAGTAATGACTAGGCTTGTAAGGGACCAACGGCCATTACCCTACTAATCTTCTATGATCCTATGAACCTGTGATCCTACAGAAATCCCAGGTGACATGTATCAGGAGTAGCATGCTGTATCAAGGGGTATGCATGCAAGATTACATTGCCCACTCCCATTGTCCCTCACACACTGTTCTACACATACGCACCTAGATAACCATGCACATATACAGCCATACCTTGGCAATGTCACATTTCTGCATTGCCACTATGCCATCCTGAGCTGCTGTATTGGCAGTAGGTCCCCACAGCATAGATACACAGACACCTTGAACAGAAACAGAATAAGGTCTGGGACAGAACAGTCAGTTAGCAATACTAACAGCAATACAGCATCATGGCACAAAGATACATACACTTTGATGTGTACGCATGACAATTGCCAGCAGACAGCACCTTACAGGACATAATGCTACTGCACTACAAACTGCCATTAAGTGCTGTATATTCACCCTGTGCATCAGACATATATTAGCATGTCCCTACATCGATGATATGGATAACAGGGACGTGGCACAGGTATCATCACATGCACAGGGTGTGGTGTGGGGTTGCCAAAGGCCTAGGCTGTGCCACACAGTTGACATCATGTGTGTGAGTTTGGAGGGGTGCTGATCGGCTGGGTCATGGAAAGGGGCTGTGTGTGTCAGGTGGTGATCTGCATGTGACAGTGATTTGTGAGTGTGTGCATGTACACAGTCAAGCCATGTGCCAGCCCTACACAAGGGTATGTTGGACAGCTGTGGACCATACAATGCAGAATGTACAGTTCACTGTCTCTGGCCATGAACACGGTAACTGGTTCTGCCAGGAGTGGCACTGGCACCACCATGCCCAGGGACAGATGCAGTACTACTTGCTGATGGTGACTGGTGTCTGCTGCATCTGTGCCTCACATGGGACTGCCTGGGACCACATGCCCATGGCCTGCCACATTGTGGTGTGGACAGCACCCTCCCTTCAGTAGTGCTGGTGGTACTGCCACTACAGGAGTGTGACTGTGCACGGCCATATGGTCTCTCAGCTGATGTTGTTGCTGAATTACGTCCATGTGTCCAACACCCTACTCCCACCACATTTTCAAGCAGGCATTGCATAGTTAAGGACTGACAAGGTCTCACCCCACCATCTATCCACTACATCAGCGAAATGATGTAAGGCATCACCAATGCCATGGATGGAGTCATGCATGCCAGGCAGTGTGGAATTCATGACCCTGAGCATCCATGTGGTGTACTGTTCACAGTGTGCTTGTGCCTCCATGACAGACTGAAACATGCACTGGGTGACACTTGCTGTGACTCCTCTGACAGGTGCTGGATTGGCAGCAGTCTTCCTTTGAGCACCCATGTCAATCTGCCTGTGTGGGACCTTGCCAGGTCTCTGGTTATGGCTAGTGTCTACAGTTACAGATGCCATAGTCACCACACTCTCCTGTTCAATGCTACCACCCTCTGACTGTCTAATATCTGTGGCAGCTGGGGACTGGGAATGTGTGGGCATACTGACTGTGTGCGGGGACATTGGTGGAGGAAGTGGGATGTCAACCAATGGTACAGGTTCAGCCCCAACAACCCCACCTGTGCCTCACTATGGCCACCATCACCATCAGAGTCCAATGAGACACTGACATCAGGTTGTGAGGAGGACACACTACAACCCCCATGATCACCTGTGAGGGGAAGACCACATGACTACATTAATTCCTGCAATATAATGTCTGCTGAGCCACACACACACACACACACACACACACACACACACACACATACACAGGTGAGGTGCCACAAATGCATTAGGCAGACCACACCTTATGACTGATACCATGCACAACATACAGGCAGACCACAACAGACACACACAAGACAGGCCCTTAACAACATGGAGTGCAGCTACGTCCAGTTAATGTTGCTAGTACCATACACCTGTGAGATAAGTGACATGTCAGCGTATGTGATGGACAACACAGTTCACCTGTTTCCACGATAGTAATGCAGCCCTTTATAGCAGACTGCCTACACCTTCACAAAAATATGTGCTAATATGTTACAGCACCTGCAACTATGCTACTGTGATTACCAATGTAATGCACTGCAGTGCACCCCTCCACAAGTGAACATGCATGTATTGCAATATGGCTAAGCTTGACAGTTGTGTCCACAGCAAAATTTCAGCCCTTAACATGCCTATGGTATAGATGAGCCATAACAAAACAGTTCCACACTCACCGGCAATGGGAGTAAGGACTCTGGCCACAACAGAGGTACCTATGGATTTGTGGGGGAGAGGTATTGTCAGCAGACACAAATGTGGCATTGGTATAGGATAATATGTGCATATATCAACATGTGCAGTGCAAACTGTGATAGTGCCCACATTGCTGACATTCACAATATGTGTGCACACTTGTGCATTACACTACAAATGCAGATTGACCTGACATATGTGTACAGGTATGCAGAGGCTGCCACTATGAATGCTACAGTATTAACATGATAACAACTGGAAGCTTACCTGGATACTCCTCTGCTGTGGAAGTTGTGCCATCCACCTCCATGACATATGGTGTGATTGATTCCTGTAAGGTGGTGTCTGAACCCAGGTGTGTCAGGAACTCCTCTGCGGCAGGCTCTCCACCGGTGCCAGCATGGTCCCAGGCCACAGCTGCAGCTCTTTGCTGTGCATGATGTATCATATCAGTGGCATGATGTCGGACCTGCTCATAGCTCCTGTCATGGTGGCCAAAATGATTAACTGATGCCACGAGGTCTGCTCACAGTGCAGCGCATTTTTGCTGGTTATGATGACGCCTTGACAACAGGACCTGGTGATGGAGTCTCAGGGCATCAATTATGGCATCAGGCTCTGCTTCTGAGAAAGGTGGATTCCTACGGTGGGACATCCCTCGTGAAAGACATGAAGAGGGGAACGCATCACATGACCACATACATTGCTCACCATTATATATGCACCCTGCACATCCACACTTGCCAGCACTATCCACCGTTAACTCCCACATCATACCCCGCCATCTATCACCACAGTATGTATGTGGCTATCAGCAACATAATGGCAATACATTATGCATTGTCCTCCTGATCTTGATTTTTCCTGCTGCTTGCTGCATGTCCTATAAGGTGTTCAAATACATGTTCCTGTTGCACTTATTACTGCTTGTTCATAAGCTGTCCACATTGTATGCAGTGGTGTGAGCCTCCTGCTATTGTAGTAAACACCTGGGCTGTAGGCCCACCCCTTAGGTCTCCCTGGCCTTCTTCCCTCAGATTCTGGATATATGGCTGGACAATGTTTTACAGTTTCCCCTGCCAGTCCGGTTGATATGGGCATCCTGGCACAGTGTAGTACCAGTCTCATGTACAGAGGCGGACAACCATCTACAAACACCATCAAGGAACACACTGTGTGACAGATGCAATGACATGGGAGCCCCGAAGCCCCAATTGCCATTAAACTACTCCCCCTCAGAAAGGAAGAGATTTGTCCCCTGTAGTTTTGTCTGAACAAGAGTCAGATGAGTCTGATGCATCTGACTGTGAGGACATGCAACCCCTCTCCACTTATGAGGATTCTGATGCAGAGTACTCCATTTCTTCAGCCTCTCCCCCAGAGGATTTTTCCTTTGGGTAAACTCCTGCATACTTTTCTTTAAGGAGCATTTCCAATGGGAGAGTCAGGACTATCCACAGTCTAAAAAAAGAGATTCAGGGAATTCCTGTGATCTTCTTGCAACACAGGTTCCCTGGCACATCCCCTCAGTCCTGGATGTTGTGGATGATGTTTTCCTTGAATCCAGCCTTTGGGGACTCCTGATGCCCTACCTCCCCTGCTCCAAGAAAACCAGACAGGTATCACTATAGAGTCCCAGACTCACACAAATATCTTTTAAAAATCCAACAGCTGACCCTGAGGTCATTTCACAGGGCCAAAAGGGCTTAAAGCAACCTCATGCTAAGAATCCCCACACCCTCAGACAAGGGATTCCCGAAAGCACTGGACAGATGGGGTAAAAAGAATATTAATCTCAGCTACTCTACCAGGGCAATAAACTGTTAGTTCCATAGTGCTGGAAATTTCAGCAAATATACCTTGAAACTCCTTAAACAAAAATGTCTTCCCTTCCTGCTTTGGGGCAGAATCTAAAGATTTACTAGACTTAATGCATTCCTGCAAGCCAAATTAACCAAACATGCTTTTGCAGTGTGGTTTCTTTTGATGCCCTAGTGAAGCTTCTTTGCATGGCACCAGTCACTGGATCTGTCATTAGAAGACATGCATGGCTTTAAGGAACAATGCCTGCCAGACCATGTCAAATTTAAATTGTTGGATGCTACTCTTGCACAAAGATAACTTATTTGGCACTGAGGCAGAATAAGTCTTAAAGAAGATGGAAGAAAAAGCTACAAAAATCTATGCAAACAGTTAAGCCATATTCTTACAAGTCCAGCCCCTAGGTTCAGCATGCAGGCTATTGTCTCTTTCCAAGCACTGGTCCTTTCCTCTGCTCTGGGAGTAAACCAGCCCAGCCTAGGGCCCAGTGGAAACAGACCCCCAGGATAGCAGCCCCAGAAAATGCAGTAGATCTAAGCAGTGGACTACCTCCACTTGTAAAACCAGGGAGTTCTTCTAAGCCACTTCCCATGGTAAGAACCTCACAATGATTCACCTCCTCCACCTCCCCCTCTGCCCACCATCACTTACCCCTTTAGGAGGAAAACACTCATTTCACTCTCACGCACCTGGGCCACCATAACCAAGGACCAATGGGTTCTGAACATTGTGTCTCAGGGATACAAAGTTTCCTTCCATACCCTTTTCCAACCCCAAAAGGGTTCCTCAGATCTACCACCAAATCAGTGGGCAGAGGCTCAAAGCAATCCTTTCCCTGCTCTCTATGAGAGCAGTAGAGCATGTTCCTGCAGAACAGATAGGCCAAAGCTTCTACTCCAGACTTTTTCTGGTGCCCAGAAAAGAGGGCACTTGGCGACCCATCCTCAATCTATCCATTCGAAACACTTTCCTATTGATCCCAAAATTCAAAATGCTTACCCTCCAGCAGCTGCTACCCATGATCTCCAAGGATGCTTGGCTAGCTACCCTGGATATAAAAGAGGCCTACCTCCACATTCCTATCAGAGAATCATGCAGGAAATATCTCCACTTCAGGGCAGGATCTCAACACTTTCAGTTCTCTGTACTTCCCTTTGGCTTATCTACTGCTCCCAGAGTTTTCACAAAATGTCTGGCTCTGGCAATTGTCTTTTGCAGACAAAGAAATATTCAAATTTACTCCTTATTTAGATGACTGCCTTATTCAGGCAGACAGCCAGGAAAATCTGCTCACACCTGGCATTTTGTAAAGACCCTACTAACCTCCTTAGGGTACACAATCAACTTGAAAAGAAGAAATCCAAACAGGTGCCCACCCAAAGGATAATCTTCCTGGGTGCAAGTCAGAACACAGCATCCCAGATGGCATTCCTTACACCAGAGAAACAAAAATTTCTTGACAGCCTACTTCTCTCAACTAGCCACCAGGCCCCAGCTATCTGCAAAGAAGATCCTGCAAGCTATGGGGTTCATGGCATCTTGCATACTGTTCATTCCATGTGCCAGACTGCATATGAGGAAACTTCAATGGTACCTAAAGAGCTGGTGTCAACACTCTCAAGACCTGGAAACTCTTCTACCTATAATTCCTTGCCCACAACAAGGGACTGCCCTTCTCCCCACCCCCCACCACACAGACTCTCACCATAGATGCATCAGACTATGCTTGGGATGCACACTTGGACAGCAGGTGCATACAGGGCCAATGGAACCCTCTGGAAACCCCCTGCACATCAATCAAAAAGAGATGATGGCTGTGCAGCACACCTTGCTAGCTTTCAAACACCTTCTCTCTCCAGGGGTTTTCCAAAACAGACAACACCACTGTGATGTGGTACATCAACAAGCAGGGAGGACTCACTCCTACCCTCTATGCAGGCTGGATAATGACCCTTTGGCTCACAGCCTCTTCTATGCAACTACACCTGTTAGCACAATTTCTACCAGGCTCTCTCAACTCTCTTGGCAGATCAATTACAGGAACCTTCTGGACCCACACGAGTGGCAACTCAACAGAAGTACTTCACCCTAATAACTCAGGAAATGGGAACCCAAAGGTCGACCTCTTTGCCTCCCACACCAACCTTAGCTCAGCAAATTCTGCACCAGGGAGCATCACTGCATGGCTTGGAAAGTGGATGCCCTGTCCTTCCCCTGGGTCAATCAATCACCCATGCCTTTCCCCCCTTGCCTCTCATCCCCAGGGTACTGCTCAAAATAAGGGAGGAAAAACCAAGGACCATTCTTATAGCTCTAGACTGGCCCCAACAACATTGGTACCCCTTGCTGCGCAGCCTGTCCCCGCTGTTTCCATGGCATCTTCCACAGATTCCAAACCTCCTGACCCACAATTTGGCAGCTTGGTTTATTCCCAACCCCAAACTAATCTGCCATCCTCAGTAAACAGGTTATGGATGTTATCCATGAGGCCAGATGTCCTAGCACCAGAAAGTCTTATGCAGATAAATGGAAAATAATTTGCACCTGGATCCAGGCTAAGGGAGCCAATACTGCACATCCTTATCACCCTGGATTACTTAGCTGCCCTACTACACAGTGGTCTCTCTTTCTCCTCTATAAAAATCCATGCCACTGCTATTTCCACTCATTTTCCCACTAAACAACCCCTTTTCTCACACCCTTTGATCAAACAGTCCTCAGGGGGCTAGCAACATGAGGCCCCCCCCCCAGAAGGGCACCCACACCAGCTTGGGACCTTAACTTTGTCTTGGAAAAGCTCACCATGCCCCCTTTTGAACCAGCTTCTTTTGCAGAGCTAAACTTTCTCTCCTGGAAGACATCTTTCCTTCTAGCCATCACTTCAGCCAGAAGAGTCTCTGCACTGGTGGCTGTGGAACCCTTCATCATCTTCCATGCAGACAGGGTATCCCTCAGAACTAACTCCAGCCTTCATGCCCAAGGTGGTGTCCAGTGTGGCTCTCAACCAATCCATTCATTTGCCCGCCATCTTTCCTAATCCTCAGAACAAGGGGAAAGGATTATTCACTCTTTCAGATGTGCACAGACAGCTCAGATTCTATCTGGACAGGACTAAATCCTTTAGAAAGTCTGATCAATTGCTGGTTAGCTTTGCTACAGTGGCAGAAGGCAAAGCCATCTCCAAGCAAACCATTTCCAAATGGATAGCACACTGCATCCATTTCTGCTACAAACAGCATGGAAAGCCTCCCCCAAGGGGGTCAAGACACACTTCACCAGAGCATCCGCTACCTCTGAAGCTTTCCTAAGAGGAGTCATCACCAGGGACATCCTGGAGGCTGCCACCTGGACATCTGTTCACACTTTTTCCAAGCATTACCACCTGCCCCTCTTCTCCATATCCAGGGCAGGGTTTGCCTCTGCAGTCTTGCAGGGCCTCCTAGCCAGCCCCTAGTTTCCTTGAGTGCCTCCACCCATTTCCTCAGCTCTGGGAATCAACCCAAATATGATGACTGCAACAGTGAAACATGAAGAACATAGTACAGTTGTGTACACTTACCATAAATGTAGATGTTCAAGTGTATTCACTGTTGCAGTCCTGGTTTCCCCTCCCTCCATCCCCCTTTCTTCTCTTTCTTTCCTTACAAAGGACATATTTGTATTTATTTTCCCACTGGTGGGGTTCTTCCACCAGAACCTGGACTCCTGCTTTGGGGGCTCCAGACAGGTAAGGGCAAGAAAAACTGATGTAATGAGGTCAGCTGCCTTACTTTATACTACTGATGACCTGATGTCAGTCCTCAAGTGACAGCAACCAATGCAGAAATACTAAGCCTCTGGTATTTGGGCCAGCCGAGGGCTACCCTGGCAGGGATAACCCAAATGTGATGTCTGCAACAGCGAATACACTCAAGCATCTAGATTTATGGTAAATGTACACAACTGTACTTTCTACAGACTGTCCACATGTCAGAATTTCTTACTGTAAGAAAGCTGGACAAAGACCCACACAATGGAGGGACAGGGGGCAACGGATATGGACAGTACACAGCCCTCAGTAACCTAGATGGTGACTAGTAAAACAGCAGGTTGTAACAAGTCGATGTAGCAGCAGGCTATAAAGGCTGTCACGAACTGTGTCAGTAATTGCAACAAGTCAGTGGGCACCATCCATACCCCACAAATGTACAGAGTTTAACAGAATGTCCACATTTATGGCTCATATATCTGTTCTGTTTGTCATAACATTTGCAGTTTTCTGACAAACATTTTGCAAATGACTAAAGGTTGCTATGAGCAACTAATAACAGACAGGTGAGATGCAGATGTCATACCCATTGGAAAATGTATGCTAATACAAAACCATTCTACCAACTGTCTAGGTTTGTAAGAGCAATATTAAAATGTCAACAATGGCAACTCAGTGCATGTGTAACTATATCCCCCTGTAGCGGTGTGTATGTCTTCACTATGTGTATGCAATGCCAATACATTTTAAGGCCTGTTCCACCCTGTGAAGCCCCTCATTGGATTACTTTACAGGGCCTGTTGCTGTCACTCACCTTAGATGCACTGTTACGCACTCTCTAGGCACATAAGCTCTGTGGCGCATATGATAAGTACTTAGCACTATAGTACATACAACTAGATAGGTAGGGGTTCTAATCTCACAACTGGCAACTCTGTGTGTGTGTGTGTGTGTGTGTGTGTGTGTGTGTGTGTGTGTGTGTGTGTGTGTATGTGTGTGAGAGTGAGGCATATCCTCTGCAGCACTGTGTCTGCCTTGTGTGTCTGATGGTTATACCATTTTGAGGGCCTGTTTCACCCTGTGAAGCCCTCCATTGGATTACTTTACAGGGCCTGCTGCTGTCATTCACCTTAGAGGCACCGTTAGACACACTCCAGGCATATAAGCTCTGTGGTGGATGACATGTATGTAGTACTATATTGTATATATATATATATATATATATATATATATATATATATATATATATATATATATATATATATATATATATATATATATATATATATATAGATATATATATATATATATATATATATATAGATATATATATATATATATATATATATATATAGGGGTTCTATTCCCAAAACAATAAACTTTCTGAGTTTATGCATGTGTGAATGCATATCCTTACAGCAGTGCGGCTGTGTTAGGACCCACCATCATACCTTTCAACCCCTTAGAGCAACAAATCTAGATAAAGCCATGTGATGCCCGTGCAACAAATCTAGATAAAGCCATGTGATGCCCGTGTCCTAGCCCAGCAATCAAGGAGCCTCAATCCTCACCACTAAAACCAGAGAGGATGTCTCATATATGAGAAAAGGATAACAAATACACACAGTAAAGTGCAATTTCCCTTAAGAGCACGCAGAGATCACAGTCAGTCCGGGGCTGGTCGCTCCCTTGCTCCCCAGGTCTCCAATAAGACTCCCCACTGGTACAGCTATAGGGTCCAGATCGCAGCCTAGCTGGCAAGCTAAAACCTCCAGTACCCTCTCTGTCCAACCAGTGCTTTGTTTCCTGCTGAAACACACTCACACACACACTGATACACACACACACACACACACACACACACACACACACACACACACACACACACACACACACACACACACACACACACACAGACACACACACAGACACACAGACACAGACACACACACACACACACACACACACACACACACACACACACACACTTAGAGATAAGTATTTATACAACTTCACAGACACTCCTGGGAAAGGCTGACACAGATTCTCCAGCTGTGCCTCTATGCCCAGACTATACAGTAGTAATTCCTGCCACCACCAGCTAATAATTATCAGCTACCCAAAGGCCCTTAAAAAGGGATGTCCAATTATTACTGTGCAATATTATTATCCAATAGTAGTGTAACTTAAGCAATCAAGGCTTATTGGAAGGGCTTATTACAGGATCACTGCAATGTACTCTAGAGCTTAATTTATCTCTACATAAACCAGAAGAAACAAGCCTGTATTTTATATTTATATTTACAAATGACAGAATTATGTATCAAATTCTATTTGGCTGGGCTGGCAGCCTTCACCCATCTCTACCCAATCTTCACAAGCCATACAGAAAAGTGGGAGAATAGCATAATGGGTTGTGCATTAGCATGAAGTTTCAGAAGGGTATGAAGTCTGAAAATAAAATATCTGCTATTATTGTCTAACTTCACTCTTTAATGATTTGCCACTAATTTGCCAGAAAGCCAACAATGTTATGAAAAATGGAATAAAAATATGCATCAAACATCAGGACATTCTGTAGAAATCTGCACACATGAGAGGCATGACCACCACCTGTCCCACCATGCAGGCTGCAGTCCATGATTGGCCAGGTGTGACCTGTGAAAACTCAAACAATACAGAGGTCCCAAGAGTGTAGGACAACAAACATTTCCTAAAGTTGTGTAATAGTTGCATAAAGCAGTTATTGTACATCAGAAACACCTTAATATAATGAGAAATAGCATAAACTATGGAAATGTGACAAAAATAAGCTGTCATATTGGAAGACGAAGAAAAGTCCTGTCTGTTGCACTTGCCATGGGTATGGTTTGTCTTGCCATCTCTCACGATACTACAAGAAATGTCCCACATTGCACATTTCATAAAGTGGCAACCCTACTCTGTGTTGCCTATGTTCAGTAATATGTAGACATGTGGAGGCCCTGTGAGTAGCTGCTGCCCCCAATGACCTACATGTATCTAGGCATGAATGCTAACTGCCACCACCCATATTTGGAGGTACTGCCTAAGGCTGTGGTGACTGTAAGTTGTGTGCTGTCTGTCATTGACCCACCAACTGATGTTAACACACTGCAATGGGGTCTTACATTGGGTATGGAATAGTAGCAAGGTCCTGGCCTCAAGCTGAATGCAGAAAACAGTAACATCATACCATACGGCAAGGACATGGCTCCAGTATTTCCCACATCAATGGCAAGCCCATAAACACACAACCTGTGTGGAGAAACCTGGGTACTCAGATTGATAACTGTTGTATTCAACCATCAAGTAGTGGCAGTGGTCAGAAAATGAACACAAAAAGCAGAAAGCCCAAAAGTAGTAAGTCCAAGCTGTCGATTGGTTGGCGAAGATATTGAAGTTGTAGCAGCTAAACTTTCCTGTTGCAGCCAAGTAGATCAGAGTCAGTGGTCAAACCAAGCAACACCACATAAAAAGTCCCTTTAACGCAAGTTTAATTGTTAAATACAGCGTTTGAGACCAGCTCAAGCTTCCTCAGTACAAATGGTTTGCACCCACAGGATAACCAAGGAAGCTTGAGCTGCGCCTCTTTTAAAAACGCTGTATTTTTAAGGTTATCCTGTGGGTGCAAACCATTTGTACTGAGGAAGCTTGAGCCATGCTCTGCCAAAACGCTGTATTTTTTAACAATTAAACTTGTGTTAAAGGGACTTTTTATGTGGTGTTGCTTGGTTTTGTCTACTGACTCTGATCTACGGATTGGTTGCAACAGGAAAGTTTTAGCTGCTACAACTCGAATATCTTCGCCAACTAATCGATTGGCGCTTGGACTTACTACTTTTGGGCTTTCTGCTTTTTGTGTTCATTTAGTGGTCAGAAAAGCTATGTACATGGTTCACCACATAGATAAAGGGAGTGCATCCAGATAAAAGGTGGACATTACCTCTGTATAGTCCTCAGTTAGTACAACAATAATGTAGTACCATGGCCTGTTTGGTATGTACCTATCCAGACATCTGCAGCAACTGAAAACGCCATAGTAATACCCACAACAGTAATCCTTGGACTCCAACATCTAATCCATGCAGATAGCCTTGAATCAGTAGTGCCCGACTCAGTATTGGACAGGTTGTCCACAGGTGGGCTGTGGCATGCCTAAATGGCAATGTTGTGCCCAGATCTTCCAAAACTGGCCCATATATGTGAGTCTAACTCTTCACACATTACCAGCATGACAAGCCTGAATCTGATATGTGACATCAACAAAACCTGCTGGAGAGACAGTTTTGTCCCCCAGAGGCTGCCCTGTCTCAGGAATGCACTTTCCAGACATATCAAACAGAGTACCATGCAGACTCTCATCAAGTGCAGCCGTGATGAGTTGATGGGAAACTGCAAGTCCATCCCAGGGGTTGCACCTGTGTCCCACAATGACAGGGGCAATAGGTGCTGATCAATGATTGGGTCAGGAATAAAGTAATGACTAGGCTTGTAAGGGACCAACGGCCATTACCCTACTAATCTTCTATGATCCTATGAACCTGTGATCCTACAGAAATCCCAGGTGACATGTATCAGGAGTAGCATGCTGTATCAAGGGGTATGCATGCAAGATTACATTGCCCACTCCCATTGTCCCTCACACACTGTTCTACACATACGCACCTAGATAACCATGCACATATACAGCCATACCTTGGCAATGTCACATTTCTGCATTGCCACTATGCCATCCTGAGCTGCTGTATTGGCAGTAGGTCCCCACAGCATAGATACACAGACACCTTGAACAGAAACAGAATAAGGTCTGGGACAGAACAGTCAGTTAGCAATACTAACAGCAATACAGCATCATGGCACAAAGATACATACACTTTGATGTGTACGCATGACAATTGCCAGCAGACAGCACCCACAGGACATAATGCTACTGCACTACAAACTGCCATTAAGTGCTGTATATTCACCCTGTGCATCAGACATATATTAGCATGTCCCTACATCGCTGATATGGATAACAGGGACGTGGCACAGGTATCATCACATGCACAGGGTGTGGTGTGGGGTTGCCAAAGGCCTAGGCTGTGCCACACAGTTGACATCATGTGTGTGAGTTTGGAGGGGTGCTGATCGGCTGGGTCATGGAAAGGGGCTGTGTGTGTCAGGTGGTGATCTGCATGTGACAGTGATTTGTGAGTGTGTGCATGTACACAGTCAAGCCATGTGCCAGCCCTACACAAGGGTATGTTGGACAGCTGTGGACCATACAATGCAGAATGTACAGTTCACTGTCTCTGGCCATGAACACGGTAACTGGTTCTGCCAGGAGTGGCACTGGCACCACCATGCCCAGGGACAGATGCAGTACTACTTGCTGATGGTGACTGGTGTCTGCTGCATCTGTGCCTCACATGGGACTGCCTGGGACCACATGCCCATGGCCTGCCACATTGTGGTGTGGACAGCACCCTCCCTTCAGTAGTGCTGGTGGTACTGCCACTACAGGAGTGTGACTGTGCACGGCCATATGGTCTCTCAGCTGATGTTGTTGCTGAATTACGTCCATGTGTCCAACACCCTACTCCCACCACATTTTCAGCAGGCATTGCATAGTTAAGGACTGACAAGGTCTCACCCCACCATCTATCCACTACATCAGCGAAATGATGTAAGGCATCACCAATGCCATGGATGGAGTCATGCATGCCAGGCAGTGTGGAATTCATGACCCTGAGCATCCATGTGGTGTACTGTTCACAGTGTGCTTGTGCCTCCATGACAGACTGAAACATGCACTGGGTGACACTTGCTGTGACTCCTCTGACAGGTGCTGGATTGGCAGCAGTCTTCCTTTGAGCACCCATGTCAATCTGCCTGTGTGGGACCTTGCCAGGTCTCTGGTTATGGCTAGTGTCTACAGTTACAGATGCCATAGTCACCACACTCTCCTGTTCAATGCTACCACCCTCTGACTGTCTAATATCTGTGGCAGCTGGGGACTGGGAATGTGTGGGCATACTGACTGTGTGCGGGGACATTGGTGGAGGAAGTGGGATGTCAACCAATGGTACAGGTTCAGCCCCAACAACCCCACCTGTGCCTCACTATGGCCACCATCACCATCAGAGTCCAATGAGACACTGACATCAGGTTGTGAGGAGGACACACTACAACCCCCATGATCACCTGTGAGGGGAAGACCACATGACTACATTAATTCCTGCAATATAATGTCTGCTGAGCCACACACACACACACACACACACACACACACATACACAGGTGAGGTGCCACAAATGCATTAGGCAGACCACACCTTATGACTGATACCATGCACAACATACAGGCAGACCACAACAGACACACACAAGACAGGCCCTTAACAACATGGAGTGCAGCTACGTCCAGTTAATGTTGCTAGTACCATACACCTGTGAGATAAGTGACATGTCAGCGTATGTGATGGACAACACAGTTCACCTGTTTCCACGATAGTAATGCAGCCCTTTATAGCAGACTGCCTACACCTTCACAAAAATATGTGCTAATATGTTACAGCACCTGCAACTATGCTACTGGATTACTAATGTAATGCACTGCAGTGCACCCTCCACAAGTGAACATGCATGTATTGCAATATGGCTAAGCTTGACAGTTGTGTCCACAGCAAAATTTCAGCCCTTAACATGCCTATGGTATAGATGAGCCATAACAAAACAGTTCCACACTCACCGGCAATGGGAGTAAGGACTCTGGCCACAACAGAGGTACCTATGGATTTGTGGGGGAGAGGTATTGTCAGCAGACACAAATGTGGCATTGGTATAGGATAATATGTGCATATATCAACATGTGCAGTGCAAACTGTGATAGTGCCCACATTGCTGACATTCACAATATGTGTGCACACTTGTGCATTACACCCCCCCCCCCACAAATGCAGATTGACCTGACATATGTGTACAGGTATGCAGAGGCTGCCACTATGAATGCTACAGTATTAACATGATAACAACTGGAAGCTTACCTGGATACTCCTCTGCTGTGGAAGTTGTGCCATCCACCTCCATGACATATGGTGTGATTGATTCCTGTAAGGTGGTGTCTGAACCCAGGTGTGTCAGGAACTCCTCTGCGGCAGGCTCTCCACCGGTGCCAGCATGGTCCCAGGCCACAGCTGCAGCTCTTTGCTGTGCATGATGTATCATATCAGTGGCATGATGTCGGACCTGCTCATAGCTCCTGTCATGGTGGCCAAAATGATTAACTGATGCCACGAGGTCTGCTCACAGTGCAGCGCATTTTTGCTGGTTATGATGACGCCTTGACAACAGGACCTGGTGATGGAGTCTCAGGGCATCAATTATGGCATCAGGCTCTGCTTCTGAGAAAGGTGGATTCCTACGGTGGGACATCCCTCGTGAAAGACATGAAGAGGGGAACGCATCACATGACCACATACATTGCTCACCATTATATATGCACCCTGCACATCCACACTTGCCAGCACTATCCACCGTTAACTCCCACATCATACCCCGCCATCTATCACCACAGTATGTATGTGGCTATCAGCAACATAATGGCAATACATTATGCATTGTCCTGATCTTGATTTTTCCTGCTGCTTGCTGCATGTCCTATAAGGTGTTCAAATACATGTTCCTGTTGCACTTATTACTGCTTGTTCATAAGCTGTCCACATTGTATGCAGTGGTGTGAGCCTCCTGCTATTGTAGTAAACACCTGGGCTGTAGGCCCACCCCTTAGGTCTCCCTGGCCTTCTTCCCTCAGATTCTGGATATATGGCTGGACAATGTTTTACAGTTTCCCCTGCCAGTCCGGTTGATATGGGCATCCTGGCACAGTGTAGCACCAGTCTCATGTACAGAGGCGGACAACCATCTACAAACACCATCAAGGAACACACTGTGTGACAGATGCAATGACATTAGGAACCAACAGTCCATGCACTCTCTCTGTCAAGCCCACATATCTGTGCCCAAACAGTTTATTGATACAATCAGTACACCTTACACACCACCCACACCTACACAACACACACACACACACACACACACACACACACACACACACACACACACACACACACACACACACACACGCAGAGATCCTACATACACATCCACAAACAAAGGAGACCTCCAAGGCAAAGCCACACATGAATGCCACACCCCTACACAGCACATACCACACATAGCCACATACCTGTGTACCACAGCCATGAAGGCACCACCACATATCAAACATATTACACATAGGAGACTCAATTATGAGACACACTGATGTGCCTCTCACCAAGCTGTATATGTTGATGGTCACACTTACTTGTGTGTCAGGTGACAGAATCCACCATTTTGCATATGCACTGCTGTCTCTCAGCAACAGCAACTGTCTTGAGTCTGTCACAGTCCATGTTGGTGTGCCTGTCCTGAGATGTACCTTCCTGTACTATATACAGTGAGACATGAGTGAGCATGCTGATTATGTGTCCCAGGCAGGTATGTCCCTAGCTTTATGCAGCATTCCGATGTCACCCAGACTGATGCTGCAATACAGTCAGGAAATGATTTACCTTAACATGTGGCCTTTTATCCTGTGATATTCTAGGGGGTTCCAGTACCTGAGAGCCTGGGATGATATGGTCAACAGCCCATGATGCTTTGCCAAAGACGGCCTTCATCTGTCTCAACCTTCACACATCTGGCAATGGTTCTCGCCAACCCCATAGTGCCTTCATTACGAAAAGTGGTGAGGTTATCACTACCAATATACAACTGTCAGTGCAGCAGACATTGAAGGCCATGCTGCTAAACACTAGGAGTCTACACATGCCTCCGCCCTGAGTGCAAGCATTCTTAATGGTGGGAAATGCTGACATCTGTGCAGTCACAGACACATGGTTCAAAGCTGCAGAGAGCACACCAGCCTTACCTCGTCAACCATCATATCATACAGTCAGACCTCAAAGTATGGGCGGTAATGCCATGGGACATGGGGTTTCAGTATATATGAGACACATACACACCTCCACACTGTACAGGCAGTAAGATGCACAGGGGACACTGCAGGGGCAGTTCACCATTGCCAACACACCTATTCAAACCATAGCTAGCTACCATCCAGCACATGTGACCAGGACGCCCATTCTGCCTATATGGACCTCATAAACTGTACTAGGATTTGGGTCTGTACCCTGATAGTGGGTTACTTGAATGACCCAAACATAGATTTGAAGATGTACCCATGCCAGCATACAAATGGCCAGAGAGCCATCAACACTGGAATTACAAACAGCTTGGTGCAGCTAGGGGCTACCCCCACATGAGGTGAAGGTGTGTTGGAGTTGAAATTACACAAAATGGGTAACCACTGCAGCATCCATACAGTGTCATCCTCCATGGGAAAGCAACCATCATGTGGTCATGTTTGCAGTCACCATCTCCCACAATAACACCAAGAAACTCAAACTGGCACCCAGCAGATAAACTTTAAACCAAGACAAAGTCAGGTACCACAGAAAAGGAATTTGTACAGCCTTGCAGTTCAAAAAATAAGCTGGTTTAATAGTAGTTTAAAAAGCATAAACACATTTACAACACAGCGTTTTCATCTTATTCAGTCAGACTTCATCAGATACATAAAGCTTCAGTTAAAACCACACCTATATATACCTCAAAATGTTCCACCAATTAAAACCACAACCAGTAAACACTCTCAATTTTCCTGATTAATCATAACTAAAGTGTGACTTACAAAATGCCTTGTGCATTAAAATATTAAAAGTACTTGAATTTAGTCATGCTACATTGGGAGCAGAAACATTTGTTCACACATGATAGTTTCAAGAAAATTAGCCTCTACTCATGGCTTTGTTGATGATGTTCTTTTATTTTGGCATGGGCATATCTGAGCTAGTCTTTATAGAGCAGTTAGAATCTACTACTGACTTTCTGAGGTTTTCGCGATATGCCATGACCTACAGGTATAGATTTCCTAGATGTGAGATTATATAAGAACATGAATCAGATTGAGACAACTATTATTTTCAGAAAGGAATGTTGGAGACACCCTACTCCAGTTTAGTAGTATGCATCCCAGATCATTAGATAGCATAATGAAGAGAGGCGAATTCACCAGGATAAAGAGGCTATGTCACAACAGTGTTGAACTCAATAAACAAGAGCAGTTTTTTAGGCAATGTTTTTGGACCAGAGGCTATGATCAAAGAAAAAGATTAGGAAGGTCAAAGAATCAGGGTTCTGATTCAATGAAGAGACTGCTTTAATTAAGGCAATCACACACTTGGGCTATTGAACGCGTTTGGTTTTCGGGTTGGCAAGCAGAAGTCCCTTTGACAGTTCCAGAGTCAGAATCAATCTTAGATATACCCAGTGACATCCATCACATTAAAGATATTATTCACAAGCAAATTGGCAGCATCCTCTTGACTGATCAACAGTTAGCAATGATAGTGGGCTCCTACACCTTCATACACATTTCGTAACAGTAAGAATCTCAGTAGACCTCCTATGTATAGAGAGTCTAAATGAAATGTTAATAAGAATATAAACATTAACAAGGATGTGAAGTCAGGCTACTTCTTCCTTGTAACAAGTGCAGTGTGCATGTACATTGATTACTACAGTCCAGGAGTTTCGGAACATCCAGTGTTGAACTACAGGTTTGAACCCTATCACAAAGGTACATGTGCAAGCAAGAACCTTATATATTTAGCTACATGTCAGAGTTGTGGCCAGTGTTCCTAATGTAGGAAATGACTACTAGGACCTTGAGGGAGAGGATACTGGGAAACATGCTTTAGATATTTCAGGAAATGTGGATACCAAAAGTGCTTTGGCTAAACACATTGAGCTAATAATCTAACATTATTCATTTGTATTTAGAATCCTACAGACAGTTCCCACCTAATTCCTAGAGATGGAGACAATTTCAATGATTTAAGAATGATGGAGCTCTCTTGGATTTTCTCAAACCTCAAAGCACATTATGGTAGGACTTAATCAATATGTTAGTGTAAGGGCTCCGTTGAAGAAGGGCGCGGTGCAAAGTAATTCTCTGAACATGCGATTTCTTTTAACTTACATGTCTGATTTTGGTAGCAGTGTATACAGATACATTTATTTGATTACACTTGTTTTATTATTACATTTCTTATTCATATACAGACTTGGATCAGCAGTTTCTTCTTGACATACTCATAATGTCAGTACAAGAAGAATAATGCTTAATTTGTATATCCTATCAGGAGGTTTTTTAGCCTGCTAAGCTTTTGTTAGATTGACAGTTTTTATATACACATTTTGGATAGTACACTTGACCATGTATTTGTATAGATTTTTTTTATAGATTTTTATAGATTTTATAGATGCTAGGCTTTATACCCATTTTTTAGTTCTATGTTTTTCATACATTGTTTTTATCTCTTGTAACTTGTGTCTGTTTATGAGTTCTATTTACACATCAATTAATAATTTATTCAGATATTTGATCATATTTTCCTTTTCCAGTTCAATGTGTTTATGTGATTTGTTACTGCTTATCATATACCATTCTGCTTTACTATGCACATTTATTTCCTTTCATACACTATTTTTCTTGTATATCAGACATATATAATATGACAAAAATTTCATATTGTTGTATTTACACTGTATTTATATTTATATTTACTTCTACAGTTTTAGACTATAAACTGGTTTTCATTTACTGATAATTCATGTAATAGAGTTTTAAAGGAACAGTTTTTATGCCATTGCCTGACAATTGAATTTCAGATTATTTTTTTTTGTTTTTAATTGTACATCTTTAGTTTGCATATTCATCATATAACTAGGATATATTGGACATAGAGTCTTTAAAACAATATTATTTAAAGTCATTAGACTGGTTGAATAAGTTCTTAGGACACTATTTTAATTAATACCTCTGTTTAACAAAGGAGATTTGTTCATCATTTAACTTTTGAGTTGTTGGTTCTGCATTTATTTATTTATTATTCACAGCTTCAACATGACACTTGTAGGAACTTTGTTTAATTGAATGATTTTATCACTGGTAAGGTTTAATTAACCTATACATTGAATGTTTATACTTGGTTTTAGAAGTTTTGAAAGTCAGTAAGATCTGTCTGCCATGTGAAAGCCTATCTGTCACATAATACTTGATCCATTATAGTGGTACATTATATCCCACTATACTTATGTTCTGCAAGACCTTGTCACAGTTACTTGTCAATTTACATGACTTGGATCACTGAACCCATGTATAATTTTGATAGAACTGATTTTGGACAGCGGACACAGGGAAATGACAGTATTGGATACAGTACATCCTTGCATGAGATTTTGTACATCCAATTGATCTGGACAAACTTTACAGTGAGTCCATGCAAAGGAGTTAGAGAACTTAGTATGCTACAAATATTTGCAGAAGACACTAGCATTTTGCACTTTAAAATGTGCAGAGATAGATCCTCATGGCCACATCACCCATCAGATCTATAAGGGGTGCGATGACCTAGAACTTAGTCTTTATAATTGCTCTGATTTCTCTCAGAGAATCTGAGTCAGGTGAAGTCATTGGGACTATAAATTTAAGTTGTAATACTGCATGCTGATCTGTAACCAAACTTAGTGTATGGGAGAGTACAACAATTAAAAGCAATGACTAAGACTTTGTTTCACAAATGTCAAGCTTTATGGAATGCAGTGAAACATGGGAGACTGATGTTCTATATATCAATCTCTCATAACTAGCATGCAATCAGCAAGTGAATGAATTTTAAATATCTGCCTGCACCCTATGACGTTCACAACCATCATGATTCCTTGATGTGCAACCTCCAACCACTAGCTTTACCAGTATTTTAACAAACTGGACTAAAGATCAAGACCCATTGTGCATGCTCTTATAGTACATAGTGTACAGGCTAAGGCGCCAGGAGACAGATTCAAGCTAGCGGAGATTAGGCGTCATGAGGAACGGAGACTTAGTGGTCAATTTATCAAGGTAGTTTCACCCTATGGACATTAGCTATTAAAGTTAATTACATTCTGCTCATCAAATCATTTAAAGTCTGAAGACTTGAGACTGTTTAAGTTTTCTGAAACACTTTTAACAGTAGAGTTAGATGAAGCCTCCACATGCTATTGTTGATTTGATAAAAGAGTATCTCTGAGTTTAAATCTGTAGCTGAATGTTTTAGTTGAGTGAATGCATTTCTACTAATTAGCAAGCATTGGTTTCAACATACAAATGGGATGTTTATTCTTATAGAGACAAACTAGTTGGTTTGGTTAAAATCGTCATATTGGTTACTAAAGTATACAGGATCCTCTTTGTGAGGTACTTTTGTGGCCTCTCCAGTTGTTGCAGGTGTTTAGTGAGGTACTTGCCAAATGGGGCATTGTGCTCAATGATGGGCCTAATGAGGGAAGAGTAGAGGGAGACAATAACTTCTTTCTTTCTGGATGCAAAACCCTTAGTAATGAGATGTGCCACATAAAAGGACTTTCTGACCACAGTGGCAATGTGGTGGTCAAAAGAGAGGTTGCTGTCAACCTGTGTTCCCAGATCTCTTATAACACCTGTGTTCAGTGGACTACCATCGATGTGGTAATTCATGGTAACCGGGTTTTTCCCAAAGGGGATGACAACACATTTTTTGGCACTGAGCTTAAGGCCATGGTTCTGACACCAGTCGTTGGTCTCAGTGTGGCCTTTCTGTAGGATGTCAACATCACTCAGGGAGTTAATAATAGCTCCCAACTTGTAATTGTCTGCGAACTTTGTCAGCCAGATTCCTTCATGTTGGCCTGGACTTCAGAGAAGTAGATATCAAACAGGAGAGGATCCAGGACCTAACCCTGTGGGACTCCGCTCATGACTGGTCAGCAGTCTGACTTGGAGTCAGCTACTTTCACACTGTGGGTTCTACTTGTGAGCCATTTTGCAACCCACCTAGTGATATAGGGGTTGATGCCTAGCTTAGTGAGTTTTTCTATGATTCCTGAGTAGGGAATGGTATTAAAGGCCTTGGCCAGATCAAGGTAGGCTGTATGAACCACCTTGCCCTCATCCACAGTTCTGGTGACTGACTCAAAGAAGCTGACCAAGTTGAGCAGGCATGATCTACCCTTCACAAAACCAAACTGTGTGGGATCCAGAGTTTGTAGATTCCCTATATCCTTGTTTATTAGGTCCCTGATGATGCATTCCATAGCTTTACATATTAGACTCATCAGGCTAATGGGGCGATAGTTCCCAGGGTCTGTAGTCCCTCCTCCTTTGTGGAGAGGGATGACTGTAGCAATGCACCATTTGGTAAGGACAAAGCCTGAGGTGAGGCTATGATTGAACAGGGCACACAGGTGACGTGCCAATTCACTCTGTAGTTCTTGTAGAACACAAACAGGGATATTGTCAGGTCCCATAGAAGCTGTATTCTTGGCCTTCGACAGTGCTGTTCTAACCTGTGCAGCAGTAATATAGGGTACCTTGCAATCTACTGATATTGTGACTGGTCCCGGGGGGGGGGGGGTACAGTTGTCACTGAATCTGTCGGCCAGTTTATTGGCAATATCTGTTGGCTCGGTATAGGAGGTACCATTGTGCAGTAGCTCAGAGCAAATCTGGGTATTGCCGTGGAGATTCTTTACATAACTATCGAAAGCCTTGCGGTTGTCTTTACTATCTGCTGCAATTCTGTTTAGAGGATTTGATGAGGGATCTCAACTTTTTGTTGAGGCTGATAAGGGAGTTTTCCCAGTCTTGGGACTTCACCTTATTCTGCATCAGTTTTCTCCTTCTGTTGTTGAATTTGTTTCTGGCAGGGGACCACCAGATTGGCTTCCTTTTTTTGGATGAGAGCATCTTGGTTCTATTGGGTATGATGAGATCCATTCATTTGTGTATGTGTTCGAATAGTGCATTGGTGTATGATTCAGTGGTCATGCAACTGATCTCCATTTGCATGGGTGCTGTGAAGTTAACCACCTCTGTTTTTAGGAGCCCAAAGTTAGCTTTGGAGAGTATATTGAGTATAATGTCCTGTTTGTCATTCACCTCACACAGCACAAGCAGCAGCTGGGAACATCACAGGGGTTTCCCCACCAGGGAATACCAGGGCCTCAAACATCTACCATACACACATAGGCTATAACCCCATCCCTCTACCCAGTTTCATACATACTCCTCAGAGGTGACCTCTGCTTGGTATACAAGGCAATCATGGACTCCACATTGTTGAGACTGCTGCACAAGTGCAACTGAAGCTCCACTCTATTAACCCCCACACACACCCTCAACCTCGTATGTGACATCAACTGGGCTTGTTGGCAGCTTAGCTATGTGTCCCAAACACTCACCCTGCTGTGGAATGGACACCCTTTCCACATCAGGCAGGATAGCTATTTACACCTTTGCAAGTGGAACCTAGGTAACTGGATGGTTAACAGCACATACACCCTTGGGGTACCACCTGTGTCCCTGTTGGATTGTGGCATCATGTGCTGCCTTGCATACACATGGGCTAACATCTGGACTAGGCTTATGGGGGCTCAGGGCCCATAGCCTAGTAACCTCGTATGATCCTAGGTATACCAGCTATGGTCTGTGTGCTGTGACAGGCTGTGTTGCTATGTGTCCACACCCATCACTGCCATCTACTGTGGTGTGTCCCCTATGGACAATGTTACAGTACCATGTCATACTGCCACCATCCGACAAATACATGACTGGTACTACAAGTGCATGTGGACATTCCAGCAGCACATGTGCTACACAATACCTAAGAGCAGTGCAGATGTGGTGTAGGGTTTCCTCCTGGTAGGTGTCCGACATTTACAGTACACAGATTCTTGCAGAATGTGTACATGTGCCTGATATATGTGGACCCCCTGCCACACAAATGTGGATGTCTGGAAACCAGTTGGACAATATGTAATGGTTGTACCCAGCCTGTGCGGAATGTGTTTGTGACATGGCAGACCCCTCAGAACACAGTAGTAGTACATTAATATCTGGTACTGTATTCATTCCCTTATATTGTATGCTCAAAATGTACACACTGCTGCTGAGGTGGAGCCTGTGTCCTCCCACTACTGCTGCCAACCTGCTCTCCTGCTGCAGGGGCTCCCAGGTATGCTAGCCATAGCTGTCAGGCAATGAGATACAGGTGTGGAGTACACAGTGACCTAGCCAGAGTACGTCAGAAACAGTCAGGGACACCTGGACCATGGTTGAACTATGCCTGTATGACATTCACAGACTGAGAAGGGCTCACTGACAGCGCATGATGTGATATGCCAGCTGTATCCCCCAGTAGTTACCATCACTATTGTACAACAGATAATCCAGTAGCATTCGTACATGAGCTGACCATTGCTGGGGGAACCCAGGGGCCAGAGTTGTAATCTATGTCACTGCAGACAGAGCCAAAAGGGAAGACTATAGGTGCTTGACAGCTGACTAATAGTAACATGTCATTCCAAGATATGTTGCTGAGAACTACTGTTGAAATTCCTATTTCCCATGACTGCATCCCCCATCTGCATTCCATTACATGGATAATTCTATGACATACCTGGTAGAGTGCTGTACTCCTTTGTGAACAGAAATCCAGTGGCAGTTTTCCTAGGAAAGCACAGTCTGTCTTCATGAAGAAAGTCACAGACCTGTTTACCATAGGCAGCAGCTTACCTTTTGTAGGTAATGGTCATGAACAGGTGATTGCCTGTGCACCAATCATTGACTCAAACTTGCTAATAGCATCCAGAACAGCTGGGTTCACACTTGCTAATAGCATCCAGAACAGCTGGGTTCCATTTTCATTAGCCAATCTCATGGCAACACAGTGCTATGATTAAGGCCTTCATGTTGGCCTTGGCCCTTTTCCTGGCCTGTGAGGAGGACATTATCAAGGTGTAGGAGCTACAGCATCACAGAGGATAGGTAGAAATACTGTCTACTGTTTGGATTGATGTGGTATGTCCACAGTTTTGTATGCTATGTTTGCCCATTGTTAACAGACTTTCTGATTCTGTGGCAGTTTACTGTTTAACAATGTGTGTTGGGGTCAATAAGGTGACAGGCAGATGTGAGTATCATACATAATTTTTATCTGAATGTGCATGCTACTGCAGTTGACACTGGTCTATTGGCTGTGTATGTCTGTAGGGGGAGACTGTGACCCATGTTCTGTCATCTGACCATTCCCCCTAACCCTTTATGTTTGGGTGTTGTGTAGATGCCCTGTTCTAGGTGTTTGGGAGGTATGTTAGGTCTGTAGCAGGTAGCTGAACATACTGCTGCATGTGCAGCAGGCTGCAGCTGCTGAATTCTGGCCAGGAGTCATACTGGGGATTGTGAACACATTAGTGGACAGCAAGCTGTATAAGTGAGTATGGGAGCAGTGTCAGCTCTGTTGTGACAGCATAGGCAGCGTGAGGGTGCCCATAACAGTCCAAGTGAGGCATGTGCCTCTGGTACATATGTTACATAATACTGCCATCCAGAGAGTGTAAGGTGGCATTTAGGACAGATATTCATATCTGTGACACGTGCCCAACCCTACAGGCCTTTGATATGCTACTGTGGGTGGCAGTGACTGCAGTGGCAGCAACCAGCTCTGCCCATTATAGGGCTCAGTTATTTCTATGTTGTATTGACAAGCATGTAGTTGTCGTGCAACAGACTGGACTGTGGGCCAGGACTGTCAGTGTCCAGATGTCACACATGCTAGGTATGTCACAGATAGAGCTACTGAGTCATTAATATGGCAGGTGTAGTTGCAAGACATATGTGCATGCACACAGTGTGTTACACAGGATTGGCATGAATATGTGTGTTTGGATGGGTATGACGTGTGATACTGACCTGTCTGTCCTGATTTTGTAACCTCAATCTGCACTGTCTTGTAATTTGTTCATCACACAGAATAGGTTTATGATAAACATGCCATACGTAGGTGACACAACTGTGGACATTCTGCAAAAGTCTGTGCAATTGTCAGCTCTGCTGATATCGTAGGCCTCACGTACATCCATCAACATGTATTTGGCTGTGTACTGGTTCAGTATCTGCAGAACAGGCTCAAGTATGCCGTCATTTATCCCATTACATGTAGAAATTGTGTGTCACTGGCTATCAGGATAGAAGCAGCTTTTCTTCATAGCTGAGTGGTCTAGTGGGCTAATGTACTATGCTGTAGTTGACAGGGTGCTGGGTTCAGTACTTGACAGGGTGTGTATTTTTGCAGACGTGACACACACACACACACACACACACACACACACACACACACACACACACACACACACACACACATATATATATTTGGCCTAGTGGGCTAATGCACTATGCTATGGTTCAGATGGTCCTGGGTTCAATACTTGGCAGGCATGGATATTTTTACTGATGTGACATCAGTGCAATGCATGATATATTTATAGAAATACCAGTTATTCTCTAGAGCTGAGTTGGCCTAGTGGGCTAATGCACTATGCCATAGTTCAGAGGGTCCTGGGTTCGAGACTTGGTGGGTTAATTATTTTGCTGATGTGCATAACAATTTCAGAATCAGATAAGGTGATTAGAGCAGTTTTAAGCAGTTGTAAGTGGGTTTGCGCAGGTTTGTGCAGCACGCTACTATGCTAAGCGGCGCTTAGTCCGGCTTAAACCCGAGCTATTTCCAAAAAAAGAAAAGAAAAAAGGGGTGATAGGAAAGTGGTGAAATGGGAGCAAGCGGGTGGAAAACAATATGAAAGGCAGGTAGGGATGTGCAGGATGGGTGTAGGAAAGGACCATAGCTCTCCATTTCTTATACAGCAACAGCTGTGCATGTTGTGAACAATTTGGAATTTGAAGCCTCACATCCCACAGGGAGGGCTGTGGGTGACATAACTTTGTTGATTAATTGCTGGGATGATTGATTGATGGCAGTGTACATGGCGGTGAAATGGAGAGCTATGTATGGGACTATATTTTTTTGCAGGTCAGATGCCCTTTTTTAAGGAGAGAGTGGAATGTTGGGGAAGGGTTGTAGGTATGTTTGGGGAGGTAAGTTGGGTAGGAAGGTTGCTTTTGCAGACAGACAAGACAGGCAAGACAACAGACAGGGGCAGTGTATGACACATGAGGGGGTAAACACCTTGGATGGGGAGAGTGTTTGGGAATTGGATGACCAAGTGCCCCCAGATGGCAAAAGTGGGACTAAGCTCCCCACACATGGGCAGTCACCACTGCTTCTTCATGGCCCCAAAGGTGGTTGTGCTGGGGGCAGGGCACTGGGGCCGACTTGCCCCTCCAGGTGCATCAGACTGCCCTCAATATGGCATAGTCATCCAAATTGTGCTGGATAACCCTGTGCACCATCACTGGGAACTAATTTCAGGTGACCACATCCTCTCCATGTCTGTGCTTTGGGGGAATGAGCCCCATCCCCTGAGGTGGTTCCACTCATGGGTGGTGCAGGACCAGTGGAGGAGGCAGTTCTAGATTGGGTCCCAGACATGCTGGGACCTGGTGCCTTGGCCAGGTGAGGTGGGATAGGTGGATTCACTGGAACCGGCCTACCCAATCATGCTATGGTGTTGAGGTTTGTCAAAGTGTATTGGTAAGTCATAAACAGAACATTTCAATGTTAGTTATGACAGCATGCATGGGTGTTCCAATTAACCCAGAACAAGAGAATTGCATAGTATACAGAACATAGAACAACAGTCATTATTGTAACAGCATGCCAGTAACAGTTACAGCAAAAGGCCAACAACATTGGTATTTCAACAAGTTATGCTAGTATGCAACAATTGTAATATATAACCAATAATACAACACAGGGCCCAACATTAGGTTTTGAGAACAACATATGTGAAAAATGGAACCATACCCATAGTATAAGAATAATAATTTGTGATGCAGATAAGCGGTGGTGGGAAAGAAAGACATTTCATTACCAACTGTATAGGCTATATTTTTCACAACAGTACTGCTCAGTATTCTGCAGCTCTGCCCTTACTTTATGACTACAAGTGCCCTATAGCTTCTGTAGCATGTACATACCTCTCAAGCTATCCAGATGGGATGCTATTTGCCAAGCTGTAACATCTACAGGTACATAACTACAGGGGACTATTACATGTCAGGGGAACATATACGACTAGTAAGGTGTACTCTGCATTGCTGTTGTGTCAGTGTGCTATTGGCATACTTCAACTGGGTTTATATCTGTGTTCAAGGTTTTTGGCAGCAATGATCACTATCCATGACAGCGTGACACTTGAGAGAAATGTATAGTGCACAGTACAGAGAGTTTACACTTATCCTACGTCATTGGCAGGCATGGGGTTAGACTATCAGCAGACATTCACAGATGCACCAGGCATACAGTCGTACCAACAATAGACCATTAATTTGTCTTATTAACTTGGAATAGTACTGTACTTCGTGTAGTTTTATTTAATGGAGTCTTATCACCTTGCTGAGAAATGCTGTTTACACACTACTACATCTGGACACAGACATTAGTATACCCTTCATACAGCTACTGCAGATATTTATTTACCTGTAAGTCCTGTGGGAGAATATCTGTTAACAATACATAACTGTTTCTATAAATAGTCAGTACTACTTGTCTGTTACTATAAATATATCTTGGCACTTGTCCCTGGATTTAAACCCCAGTCTGTGTGTGGCATAATGAACAACATATATATTGCTTATCACACTGAGCTAGTGGGCCACTGCTGTGTGTTGATTGAGTGATATGTACCTAAAGCTCACATGGTGACAAAGTGCGACCTGGTAATATAGGCAAAGTGTCACACAAGACTGCAGTGACAGTTGAACATACATGCATGAGATTCATGCATGACAGAGATAGTAGGTGAACTGTGTATTCATAATTGGAATGCAGATGTACACAATTAACTCCTAGTAGATGGGGGTATGTGTCATCTGTACAGACCATATCAGGGTGTTGGGTTGCCTATCTGACCCATATACATTTACCGATGGTATATTTGCAGTCTACAGCTATTACACTTTCATACTTGCCTGCATCAGTGTACCTACATTCAGGGATGCATACAGCTGAAATGCAAAGGTTAACACAAGACAATCCTGGGAGAAACACACTATAATACCTTACACAGTGCTACTCTAGGTTCAGATCTTAGTGCAGAACAAATATCATATTGCATTATATCATGTAGTACAGCACCACATCTACATTTTAGCATGACAATTATTTATTGGACAACTTTCTGCCACTTCATTGTGTTATACCCATGTATACTTCACAAAGCCTGTAATATTTGATTTCTTGAACAACAGCCCAGACTACACACAATTGTCAGAACACAGATTTATTAAGGGTGACATGACACAGTGATTGGTATACAGCTGACAATCTTTATTATTCTGCACTTTAAATAATGCAGACATTGGAAGACATCTGTTATTACACAATCTATGCAGTACTACCTTTATTTCTTCATAATTCTGACTGTAGTTGTACTGTATATCCTGTAGATAAGGAATGCAGTTAATTTATTCCCTTCACATTTCCAATGCAAGTGTACTTTACTACCAGAACATGTATTATTAATAAAGTATACACGTTACTCCCAAACATTATTAATGCTGTATTAACTTTCTTTCCATAACATTAGCATGTTTCATGCTTTCATCTATATTGAACTGTACCTGGCAATACTCACTTTTATCAGTCCAAGTCTATGTACACATTCATTGCAGTACACTCACAACAGATTATACTTACTGGCAGTTACTACTGTACTATTTTATAATCAAATTACTATATATTGCAAGATATATCTTCACTCACCACACTCTTGGTGCATCCTGGCCAGGCACCCTGCATGGGCCTCCAGGTTGTGAGCCCTCTCCTGTGCAGCTGTTGGGGGAAAACACACCATCATGCATACCTGTCTATCAGATATTCATACTAGAATTTGGTAAATCAATGGTTCCTATACTTACAAACTTCTGGGGCATTATGGTCCCAAGCTTCTTGGATCTATTGGGCCAAGAGCTCCCCCTTCCTTCAATCAGGTTGTCATAATGATGATGCACCTGCTTACCAGTGCAGGGGATTCCAGTTGCAGTGGTGAGGTCATGTGCCAGCTGCACCCAGGCCTCTGAATTCAGAGCCCTGGTACTAGCCCTGCAGCAGCTGCTCACAATGGTTTTTGACAAAGAGCCCAACCCTGACCCTGGACCCCAAAATGCCCCAACGCTGCACAAAGAACCACGTATCCTCTCCAACTCCAGCCATAGCTCCTGCAGTGATTAACCCCCAACAGGTTCTGGCTGTATTCCTGACTGTTCAGCTTAAATAAGGCTGTTTTCCTGGCCTTTGCCACCATTGGACTATTTTTAAAAATGCTCAGTGAAACTTAGCCCTGCACAAACCCACTAAGCTTAGCTGAGCAGTGCTTAAACTGAAAATGCTTAGCAATGCTTAGCAGTGTGCAAACCAGCTTAGCTGAGCTGAGGACTGCTTAAACAGGCATTGCTTAGCAGGGCCCAAACCAGCTAAGTGGAGCTGCACATTGCTAATTACTGCTAAACCACGTCCTGTTTAAGCACTGCTTGGCTTGGCTTAGCAGTGCTTAGCAGAGCTTAGATAAGGGCAAACCAAACTTTTACATAATAAATAAAATATATATTCACATGAATTGCTCATTATTGATACTTTATTATTATGTGTATGTATTTTACTGTGCAAGACCTAACCCTATGTATTTTAATTACATTATCTTGGGGTATGACTGTAATATATTGGACACTTGTGTGCAGATGGGGCTTTTCTTCTCATATCTCCACTGAAAATGGGCTTCTGGACCAGCTGGACTAACCCAGTTAACAAATATCAATTACTACTTTGATTAGAAAAAAGCATTAATATATCAATGATATCAGATGTAAAAGCTGAATAGCCTGCCTGGGTATTCGAACTGTGCACCTACTACACATGAGGTCATGACACTAACCATTCAGCTAATGTGGATGTGAAGATTTCAGCTATACATTTCTATATAGTTTTTGTTTATGGTTAAACACTGCTGAGTGACAAGCTGTGCTGCGCAAACCAGCTCAGCTATGTTTAAACGTGACCTTTTCCATTAAAATTAAAAGCATCCAGTTTCTATTTTCAGATGTCTGGCATGTATTCATTGCTAAGTGCCGCACTGTGCTGCGCAAACACAAAAAGAAAAAATAATATATAAAAAAAAAAAAAAAAAAAAGGAAAATTACATTTTAACATTTATATTGCAGTGCTGTCCGGCACATTGACATCTGCGGGCACTGTAACACACCCCCTGAAAAACACTTGCAAAGGGAACACATTTAACTTTTATATTTCAATGCCATCTGGCAGTTTGACAGTTCAGGGCATGTGTTACACATCTTCAAGCACTGTAACACACCCCCTACACTGATTCAGTAATCGTGTTACATGGCTCTCCCTCGGTAGCATGCCTTTATTAATTTACAAGACACGCTGCCGAGGAGGAGCTGTAGACATGGCCATGGTACACTACATGTAGGGCTTGCACTATTCCTACATGGAGTTTATTAAATCTAGGGGTATGTCTGCAAACTATATACCCAGACATGAATTGGTTCAGCAATACCCATATTTATAGGGACATGATAAAATGAAGTATTGAGGAGACTGGGTAACAAAGGATTCTGTTATGGCAGTTAAATAGATGTGGGAAGAGACCAAACAAAAGATAATATAAAACCTGAGAAACTGGAAGGTTTGGTTTACGGATATGGATGGCAAGATCCAAGCAATGAAAATGTTCTAGCGAATATAAATTGTGCAGAGCCGAAAGGCAGCAAAGAGGTATAGCAATTTAAATATTTGAACATTTAGGTAACATGATAACTTCAAATACATTTATTATACTAGTTCCTGAAATTGTACCTGATAACAGTTGGATATAGTTCTCCAGTATACAAAAAGCAACCTGTAAAGGCTGCAGCAAGCATTCCCTTTGAAAGAGTAGCCAGCACAGTACGAACTGTTCTTTGATCTGGAAGAAAAACAAAATTATTATGAAAGTGATTTTCTACTGTGTAGTTTCTAGTTTTAAAGATAAAATTAATTTTTCTGAGGGAAAAGCTTATGATGCTTCACGGGGTTGAAAAATACATTGCTTTCCATTTACATGGTATGTGTAATTGATTATCACTAAATCTGCATACTAAGAATTCCCACAGCTTTGTGCAACATCAGCATCTGGTTAACTCTTTCATCCAAAAAGTACCTCTGTTAGTATTTGTGAATGACTGAACATGCTCTCCCTATATTTAATAATTTCAGGGAATCTGCTGAAGTCATATTCATGAGAAAGGAAAAAAATCATAGGTTCATAGGTATGTAGCTACAAGCTGCCCTTGATGGCCATTTTAAACATAGTGAGTTTCCCTTTTTGTGCTTGAAATAACCTATCCCATTTGGTTATAGATTGGCTTTGTCTATCCCATGGTCAATACTTATATATTATCCCTAATGAGAATAGCTGGGATCATACCATAGATAATCTGAGGGATCCATGCTTGGGACAGAGTATTTAGGAGCCATCTAAGCAGCTACCATTCTTTACTTGTCCATTAGTTAGTTGTACAGGGGGGCAGTCCTGGGATAAATGTTATGTTTTCTATCTATATATCAAAACTGTGCTTGAATATAGACATGGATGACTTTGTTTTATGTGTATGGGGAGTCTGTTCCAGAGGTAACCTCTCCAAACTTTCTGTTAAAGTTGTAGAAGAGTTTAGATCCTTAGACTGAGTATTTCTGATGCCATTTGACTTGCTGATATGCCGTAAACCCACCAGTAATGTATCAGAGGATACCTTGTATGCCAAACACAGGTCACCTCTTAGCAGGTAACTTTCCCTATTTTGATTATCTGCATCCTATCTGTGTACCAGATGGTAATTCAGCTTTCAAAGCTCCCTTAATGTATTCAATCCAATGGAGCTTAGGAAGTTTGCATTGTAACTTGCAATAGGCGGAGACTAAGCCTTTTGACAGAATCAAATTATGTCCTCAGATTTCAAACAAATGTTCATATATCTGGACCCACAGGGGTTATGAAAGAAATATAAATGGTAAACTCTTTCCGCACAAACTATTTTTATAGTGGTAGTATTCTTTCGGTACTAGATCTTAAATTGAATTTTGTAAGTCACAGTAAACACAGTAACTATTACATTTGTAATATTTTGTAAACAACTTACAGTATCTCAACAACCACTGAAGTTACACACATACTGTCAGCCGTATTTTATTCATCTAGCTGAGAGCTTTCATATGAGGTTAAGGAGTTCTGTCTGTGTTACTTGGTTGTTGAGATATTTAGAAAAATATGAAAATTATATCTATATTAATTAATATCATAAAAGCAACAGTTAATATCTATTTACCTGCATCAGACAGAGGTCAAATATTAATGCAGTTGAGCTTGCCATTATGTAAGCTTTAAGATGAAATCTTTTAAACATTGTACATAGAATGGTTTTGGAATTATTGATGCAAATATGAACAAGCAATATTTGATGCCTAGAGGCATCAGTAGGAGTTAACTACAAATCCACCTGGAGGCGTTACTCAGATGTAATGAGTTAAATACCTAATTTCCCAAATAAATAGATTGGAAACTACAGCAACAAGCACAGTGCTGATTCCAGCATTCAGGAGCATTTGTGTCATATTTTTTTTTTACTGATATAACAGATTATCATGCATTTAGGTTTTTCAGTGCACCATCTTCTACAATATACACAGCTGTGGCAGTCATCTGTAATATATTTTCCCTTCTGCCATTCTGTATAACTAAAGCATCTCTTTATATTCTCAGTGCATAAAGCTTGTGAACAATCAAAACAAGTAATGTCATCCATTCAAAATACACTGTGTATATGGATTATTGATTTTATACCACTGAGCAGGGACTTAATGGTCTAATGTACTTGTTGTGTATGGCTGTAGAAGAATAGAAAATTAAGACAATAATGGGAAATAAAGCAACTATGCACATTCAGTCTTCTGATTTTACCTTCTGTGAGCACCCCGATTCCTACCCAACAACTTTTTTTCCACTCATTTCAACATGATCTCATTTACTACTGCTAATATGTTAATGCGCCTGCCCTTTTCAGCCATTAGATTATTTAATTATGCTTGTCCTGACAGTCTTTTTCCATGCATTCTTAATAGTTGATGTAAAGAAATATGTCATCAGCCTCTGATTCTTTTTCTAATCTCTAAGTTAGTGTCAGTGGTGCAACAGGTAGCACTTTTGCCTTTGGTGAAGAAGGCTGTGGGTTCTATTCCCACAACAGGCTAATTGATTATTGGCACTGCAGTGTAGAATAAAAGGGGTACTGTACTCCTGAGTATTTTATCCTTTTGATGAGATGTTAAATCAAGGCCCCATCTGCTTGAATTGATGGTAGCTCATGTAGATGTAAAAGTTAAAACTCCACTCAGATAAAACCAATAAACAAACGTGGAGACCAAGTGAAAGTCAAAAACAGCAAACCATCTCGGTTTATTGGTGACAAATTCAATAAAACCAGTAATACAGAATCCAAAGTTTAAGCTCTTTCATCCCCAAAGTACATAGGACTTCTTCAGAACAAATACACTGTAGTGCCTCAACCTTAGTATACCAAAATGGTCAACCAATTAACCAATTAACAATTGACTAATTGAAATTGTAAAATAAAAATAAAATTACAAAACCCAATATATAACCATAAAATATTTTTTAACTTTAAAACACTATTAATACTAACACTTTCATTAATCCCTGGATATTTGGTGGCGTTCAATCTTAACTGCCATCTAAGTTCACAAATAGATACATTTTCATCTACAACATATCCTTGAGTGTCTTTAATTATTTGTTGCACAGCCAAAAAAGCAAAAACATGTTCACTGTTGTCAGTTATGTGCCTACACAATGCATTAGTCATCTTTTTGTTCTTCACATCAGTCAGATGTTCATAAATCCTGTCTTTAAACCATCTGTAGGTCTTACCAATATAAAATACAGGACACTGTAGACACTTTGCCATGTATACCCCATTTTTACTTTGGCAGTTGAAATGACCATTTATATTAATATTCTGACCATTGAGCTTAAATTTACTACCAGAAACGAGTATGTGGGTGCATTGAGAACACATGCCACACTTACAATTACCCACTATTTTGTTACTAAACTCTAAACTACAAATATTTGATTCAAAAATGTCCTTGAACGATCTATCTCTTATGTACACCAACTTAGGTTTATCCCCCAACAATTTAACTGCATCCTTTTCAATGTGCAAAATATTCCAGTTCTTCCTAATTACTGCCCCTATCCTCTGGGAATCCTTGTTAAAAGTGGATATAAAGCTCATGGCCATGTCCTTACCAATGGCATTGATATTAATGTTATTGTGTGGTCCCAAATTCACACTAATATTAGCCCCTAAAATGGGCTTATTTACATTCTATCTTTTACTGATTACCTCCTATTTAATGCTTTCAGTCATTGTCAATGGATAACCAAACCCCTTTTCTCAAACATATTGGAAATTAACTGCATCTCATTCAAAAACTCATTTTCCAAGGTCACCATCTTGGCTGCTCTAACTGTCTTTTTACTATGGACATTTTTTGATGGTACGGATGCAAACTTATATAATCCAAATATGAATCGGAAAAGGTTGGTTTCCTATAAGTTCTTTAACCCAAACATCTGTTATCCTTATCAACGCTTAAGTCAATGTCCAAATATGTAACCCAACTGGTACTATACTCGTGTGTAAACTTGAAAAATTCCACAGTATTGTTTATATAAGCCATATTCTCGTTCTGGCAGTTTTTGGATAACATTAACAAGGTTGTATATAATGAACGTATATTTTTGGTAACTATTGACGTATGCAACTTGTTCTCTTGGTCATCCTACATGACATCATGTTGGCATGGTTGGAGACACAGTTACTTGAAGCTGGTCAATATGAACAGGACTTCATTAATGTATTAATTACGTTAATGGAAATAGTGTTAAAAACAATAATTTGTTCTTTGAAGGACAATATTACAGGCAGGCAACTGGTGTGGCAATGGGGACCGCATGTGCCCCCACTTTTGCCAATTAATTAATGTCATTTTGGGAGAACAAGTTTATATTTAAGAGTGAATATCAACATAACATCCTTTATTACACTAGATACCTGGATGATATGTTTTTGATTTGGACAGGGTCTGAGGAGAGGTTGACACAATCCCTGGCTTATGCATTGTGTAGGCAATTGACCACAGTGAACATGTTTTTGTTTTTTTTTTGGTTGTGCAAAAAATAGTTAAAGACACACAAGGATATGTTGTAGATGAAAATTGTCCTATTTGTGAACTTAGATGACAGTTAAGATTGAACGCCATCATATATCCATGGATTAATGAAAGTGTTAGTATTAATAGTATTTTAAAGTTAAAACATATTTTATGGTGATATATTGGGTTGTGTAATTTTATTTTTATTTTACAATTTCAATTAGTCAATTGTTAATTGGTTAATTGGTTGATGATTTTAGTATATTAAGGGTGGGGCACTACAGTGTATTTATTCTGAAGAAGTCTTACGTACTTTGGAGATGAAAGCGCTTAACCTTTGGATTCTGTATTACTAGTTTTATTGAATTTCTAACCAATAAACTGAGATGGTTTGCTGTTTTTGACTTTCACTTGGTCTCTACATTTGGTAAGATGTAAAAGATTCCATGACACTTAGCGAAAGGAGTAAGGGTTCTTTATTTTAAAAAAAATTATATACAATACTCTTTACAAACTTATTTATTCGATTCAGAAATTTCCATTCCTTTCTGTTACTGTCATACCATCATAGATATCTTGCTTTTCATTATTATGTTAAACCTTCATTATCTTTTTTGACCCCCACTCCTTTTTCCACAACTACCATCTATTTTTTCTTAAAATTACTGCAAGTTTCTGTATACAATTAACATAATTTCATTTAGCCTTTCATCCCAAATAGTCTGCATTACATAAAATAATATTTATCTATTTTACTAACATATTTCTTATGTTTATGGCTATAATATCCATAAATAATGATATTCATATGTATTTAGTTTACCTTCTTTATATTTTCAAGAACATTTTCTTTACTCAATCTTCCCACAATTCTGCAACCCTTATACATTGTAAGAAAACATGTTCTGCAGTTTCTTCTGTACCACAATATATACAAACTCTTTTCACTGATTATTATATGGTTTATTTCCCATTTCAAATAATTTATTAATCATTAATTTCCATAAAAAATCTTGACACTCTACTTGCTTCTTACACCATACTTTTCATAGTTTTATAGTTTAACTTTTCCATTCACTTTTTCAACTTAAGGATTAAGATGATATTATTTCTTGACATTTTCATACCAGCCTTTCCTCTCATTTTCTATTTTTCTCAATTATTTTCCATAAAATATATTTTTTCTTGATAACATCTCATTACTTCATTTAAACATGCTTTTCTTCTTTTGATTTTTTTAACATATTCTAATGTCACTTATATTTGTACTTTAGTAAATTTACTACTAACTTTTCATTTTATCATTTCTCCAACAGAAAACTTTATACAAATTCAAAGAAGTAGCATAAACAATTGGGTTTATTAATCCCAAACCTCCCTTTTCTCCATGTATACGACTTTTCTCTTCACTGGATTCCATCTTGAATCCCATATAAAAGAATAAAAAATGCTTGTAGCATTTCTTTTTCATAGAGTACTGGCAACATATAGACATAGCTAAATATTCAATCTTTCCCAGTATAACTGAATTAATCAAGCATACCTTTTTATTAAAAGATAGCTTGTATGTTTTCTAAAAACAGCTGTTTTATTTCATCTAGTGCCCTATTCCAAAAATAAAACTGGAACAGTCTACACACAATGGTATACAACAAAAAATACTTAAAACCACTGTTAAGCTAGAAGACAAGCCTTAAATCAACTCTTTAGCTTTAATGCAACTTTATTTCATGCTTTTATCAAAAGCAATAGACTTCCTCAGAAATGAATTGCACAAAAACATACTAGAGCCTAAATACTTGAGATAAATCATCATTATATTTTATTTTGTAGTATCTTATTCCATTATTCCTCACTTAAAGTTGTACTCCAAATCTTATTCCTAACACAGAGATTTCTTTCATTGAGAAATATACTCCTCCTATCTTTACTATATCACCCAGTCCTTTACCTTTTTATTTAAAATTATGTATATTGTATTTAAATATGAATGTATATAGTATACTTCTTTCATCCAGACATTGTTTCTAATAGTCAATATAATATCATCTGCATAATTAAAAATGACTGGAGTTTTATCCCTTCATCAGTAATATAACTAGCATCTCATGAGCAAAGTTACATCTCTGGCTAACATATATTACTACTCATAGGACATCCCTGTTCTTTATATCCATTTCTTTGATTAACCATCCATTCACTAAAATTCTTACTTTATTTTTATTATATGCAGAACAGCATATATTCTTAATTTTCTTACTAATGTTATACTTTTCCATAATTGTCCAGAAAAGTTCATGTTGTCAGTACTAAAAGCTTTATTTAAAACTCCTATCATAATCTTGGTCTCATCAGTCCTGTTTATAATATCATCCACAATTTCTCTTAATATGAATAATAATTCCTGACATCCCTTTCCCTAAACTATAAATGCTATCTTCAATAATACTTTTCATGTTACTTTCCATTCTCTTCAGAATTATTTTCATAAAAATCGTATAATCTGTATTGTTTAATACTATAGGTCTCCAATTTTTAAGTTTATTTTTATCTTCATTTTTCCACACAACTTTATGTACACTAGTACAAAAACAGTTATGCATAAAACCTTCATTTAACCACTCATTCATAACTTTTAGAAAGTATTTTTCTTCCAGTTCATAAAATTCTTATAAAATTGGTATCCTATTCCATCTGATCCTTAAACTGACTATAAATTAATTTGTCTAAGTACATTATTTAATTCATAAAAAATCTAATTTTCTAACTCCTTATTTTCTTGTTCTGTCAAGTTTTTAAAGTGCCATTCATTTGTTATACCTTCCTTCTATCTTGAAACATTTTCTTTACATAATTTATAATATTTATAATTTGTTCCTGAGATCTTCTTACCTCTTCTCTATCATCATTCATTTCTCTCATTATACTAGTATTCTCTTTAACTATGCCATTCAAATAAGCTGATACAACTTTTCCCCTTGTACATAATAACATTGCTTAAGTAATAAATTGATATTCTCTTGATTCTTTTCATAAATTCTCTGTTCTATCAATTCATATTCTCTATAATTCCTTTCTAAATCCTTTATAACTTCCATACACATTGATTTATAATTTATTTTTTTCTGCTTTTTGTACATTGGACTGCCATTCTAAAAAACATTTTTTATATTTTTCTTTCAAAGCTAGCCACCACTCAGACCAGTTTTTATAACACATTCTAGTGGAAATGTGATCTTTCCATAAACACATATTATTTTTTCCCATTTTCATCCTATAATTTCTCATGTATTCATTTTATTCCTTTCCCCAATCTGATATACTCCTTATTTTCTTGTATTTCTATCGATATGTCTGAGTGATCTGAAAAGCCTGTTACAAGTGTCTCTCCCTTAGCTATATTTAACCTTGTGATAATAAATAAAATATATTTCCATTTTATATATACCTTGACTATATGTTTACAAATTATTACAATAAATCTTTAAATTGCAACATTTTATAACTTGAAAAAAATTTTAAATATTTTTCTTGCTTCTTCATTTTCCTCTCAGATCATAGTTAGAATCCCCTGTTAATATTATATTCATATTAATTACTACATAATTCAAAGTTTTATAAAATACATTTCCCTTTCTTTACTTGTAACAAAGCCACACTATGCTATAATTCTATATACCTGATTATACCATATGAAATCTACAATACTTAATCTTCCCATCATTGCCAATGTTATGTTCAATATTTTCACTGCCTTTACAACTATGCCTGAACATAGTTCTTTTTCTAGGTTTTATATTGTATCTCTTCCCTAAAGTTTCTTTGTTTGCAATCTCTCTTCATTTGTTAAAAATCTTACATTTTCCAATATTAATATGTCAACATCATACTTACTACACTAATTTGGGATGCCTAGTCTTCTACTTATATTTTATTTACACTTATTGAAAGCACCCCAAAGTAATCATGCCTATGTTGTAACTTACCAAAAATCGTATAAATTTGAAGTATTTATCTCATTTACATTATTGATTTCCTTTCTTTTTCTATTTTACACTTATCCCTTTAAACTTTCTTTTTCTGTCTTTTCATCTTTTGCCAATATAATTCTTTTTTCATAATTTTCTAAATTATAGTTTTCTCGTCACTTATTTCAGAACCTTCTTCAATATTATCTTCTGTTATATTTTTCTCTTTATCCTTATCTTATTTTTACCCTGATCTTGCTTCCCTACTTCCTCTTTATCTTTTATTGGGACTGTGTATTCTCTTTCTATACTGTCCTCACTTTCGTTTTCTTCTTCTTCATTCCTTTTTCTCTAGATTGCAATACATCCATAAATGCTCAATTTTGTACATTTATAACATTTCAATTAACACTTTTTTAGCAGCATGACCCGTTTCCCGACAAATATAGCATTTCTTCTTATCACAGTTACTTATCAAATTATCATCTTTTCCACAGGAAAAAAACGTTTTCATTTGGTCGCTATATTTACAGCTATGTTACCCACTACATGTATCACACTAGCAATATGAACAATTTTTCTTTCTCGATTTTCAGTACAGTATGACAGTCCCATCCCCTAGTCCATAATCCTCTGTTATCATAAACTTTGCTAATGCCCATAACTTCTTTACAAAGTTGCATAAATCTATTTTAAAGTCTCTTTTTCAACTTCAGTTTGAAAATTGAACATGTATTTTCTTTTTTGTTTCTCTGTGAAATGCTTTAAAAACATAAGAATTCCACGGATTACAATTTTTTCTTTCATACTCTCCCAAAATTCTTTTCAGAACAGAGTCAAAATAATGTAACAAAAGCTCTTTATGAATAAGAATAAAAGCTCTTACCTCCTGAGCCTTGACTCTGAATGAGAGTTCTAAATTATTCCAAATGTCATACCTGTTCATTTCTTTTTCTTCTTTGTTCTGAATTTTCACCATAAATTTCCTTTGATTGTTGACATTTCCTCTCCTCTGTTCATTTCTTATCACTTTCCCTGAAGTTTCTTTAATAGTCTCAGCATAAGATTTCTTTATCTGGCAATCTTCTTTCAAAATAGCTTCTGATTCCTCTCATTGTAATTTGTCCATAATTTCATCCCATGAAACATTTTTCCTACTCTCTGTCTCCCCCTGCAACAATGATTCACCAAAAATATCATAGCGCTACCCTGCTGACTGAAGGGCTGTAATAACACATCCATCATTGTTTTGAATGTTTGCTTCTAAAGACACAAACAGATTCTGCTAAAACAGTTCCTTTGAATCTTGTAGAGCTTCAAACACTACACCGACATTCACCTCTGTGCTGTCCACTACCTTGCATCTCCTTGAGTGCTGTTCTTCCTGCTGCCACTGCATTAGGAATGGAACAAGCAATCTCCTAATGAGTAGAGGAAGTTTACCGATGCCCTGGCCAAATTTCCCCTAATAGTATATATACCACCTTGGGTCTCCCCTGAAAAGAGGCTACTAGCCTAGTGGGACTAACCAGGTCAAGAAAGGATAAATAAATAAAATAAATAAAAATTCTCATTCTTTGGAACAAAACTTTACTATACTTTGCCATGCTTCTCTCAATGACATGTTGGCCTTCTATTTGTGTTTAATTTCATTCACATTTGTTTGTATAAAATGTGTGAAACTATATTATGTTTTTATTGTCCTTTCACAGAAAACTTACAGACTACGTCACTCATTTTATAGATAAATATATTCTGAAAAAAAAAAAACTTTTGTGCTTAGAGTACCTGGCCATCATATATTGTTTTAAGGTTGTTAACAGCTTTATTTTTAAGAAAGCCACAGAACATAATTTTCTGTCCTGTTCACTAAAAACTATAGAATGTTTTTATAGCACCTTTATAGAAAACTTACAGAATTTATCAGTCATTTTATAGATAAACATATTCTAAAAAAAATGTTGTGCTCAGAGGACCCAGCTAGCATATATTGTTTTAAAGTTGTTTACAACTTTTTGTTAAGAAAGTTGCAGTTAATTTTCCATTTTGTTTACTCATTAATAAAAAGTAGCTCTATGTTTAGGAACTATTACCATAATAAACATGTTTGGATAACGGATAGGTTTCATACTTGTAGTACTCTGTTTCATTTTGTATGGTCACTGATTAACGGTAAGAAGTCAATTTAAGCACATATTTGATAACTGTTGTGTAAGGTGTGTGTATATATGTGCATGCACATGTAAATAAAAAGTATTGCATTGTGGAATATGATACAACCGACAAAAATTAGCACAATATTATTATTAGTAGTATTATTAGTATTATTACTATCATCATTATCTTCATCATCCTCTATACCCAAATAGTCAATTTAGTTAAGTTCTTTTGCAGAGATGTCCTACTTGTAGCAAATACAATCATTCGTCTCATTTCAAGTCATGTGCATTCAGACTATAGAACATAGAAAGATAGATCTGAAAGATGCAACCTAAACAAACATGGGCTTAGGACAGAGCCCTGTGGGACACTGACCATAACCTAGAATTTTACCTGTACAATTGCTGCATGATACTTGCCATACCCTATCTGTAAGTCATGTAGCTATCCATCTTATTAAGATTACATTATTACCTAGTTATTCTAATGTGCTGAAGATAAGTCTATGCAAATTACATCATAGCACACTTTTTTTATTTATAGCCATTATATTATTATAGAACATCATGTTACATGTAGTTAAAGATTTATTTTCAACATATGCATGCTGATGTATGGTTTCAACTCCCAACCTTTCCACTTCTGATAATAATGTATCCAAAATATCCTTCTTCATTATTTTTCCACATCAAGAATACAGACTTATGGGTCTGTATGACTCTGGGTTTGTCCTGTTCTCCTTTCCCTTCAAGATGGGTTTAACAAGTACATATCTCCAGTCTTGAGGAATCTCCCATTACTTAAATGACCTAGTGAATAACAATTGTAGTGGTGCTGTAAGTTCATATTGATGTATTTGCAGGCCATTAGTACTGTAAGCAGCAGGTTTTGGCTTGTCCAACCTGGACGCAGTCTGTGCCAATGCCATGGCAACATCTTTTGGAAGAACAGGTGTGTGTGATATGGCACACTAGATCAGGGCCATGTGCTTGGTCCTACCAAGCTGTTTGTAGTAACCATTATGGATGCAGAAACAGGTCTACCTGATGTTATCGAAAACCCACTTCATCAAACTACAAAAAGATGAGATGACTTTTCCGAAAATTAAATTTTTCGAATATGCATATCATCAAAGGTTTACTCCAGAAAAGGATACACTTGGCCACCAGGTAAAAACAGACACACCAGAGCATATCACCCCCCCCCCGAAGTAGGGGACTTTGCCCCCCCACATACCCCTTAACTAAATAAACCAACTCCAAGATCGCACTATAGTGGGGAAAATAGCAAATTTTCCCATGGTGCCCAAGTGTCTCCTTTCCTGGAATAAAACTCTGGAGCTGTGCATGTTCAAAAAATTGAGTTTTCAGCAAAGATGTCTTGTCTTTTGGCAGTTCAGTGAAGTGGGTTTCTGATAATATCAGGTAGACTCACAGGAACATGCACATGGAGGGGAAAGTCATTGTATGCCCTCTTGGTGATGTGAGAATACATATCTGGCATGATTAGGTGAGGTTAGGGCCTTAAAAGAAATACTTTGAGCACTGTTTCATGGATGCTGCAGCTTCAGGGGATGGGTTGTTAGGTTGTTTCCCTGCCTGGGAACAATTAGGGTCCTCTGTTAAATTTGCAAGGCCTAGGGGTGAAGCTAGACTCCCAGACCTTTGAGATGGAGGTCATCTGTGACCTTCAAGTCTGCTGAAAGATAAGCAAAGGATATGAGACCAAACAAGCTGTGTGACTTCCTGAATGATTATTCCTACTACTAGATTCTTGCTGGCTTCACAGGACTTATGGCTATGGTTTTCAGGCACAGATGGAAAGAAACTACCTGGAATGGGGAAAGATTATCTTGTACCTTATGTATCAAACAAACATATCAAAGGATAAATCACTTTTGAAATGTATGACCACAACTCATACAGTATGGATGAATTCTCTTGCTCTAACCTTTATAGTCCAAAAGGGGTTTTGTACAGGCAACTTGACTTACTGTTCTTTTTGTAGTAAATTATAAAAATGGATCATTTGACAGATTAGCTTATATTCATCTTATCTTTAACAGCTTTACCTTCAGGTACAAACAGGCTTGAAATGATTGCCAACCCAGGTAGGATGAGACAGGCAGACTGGGTGAAACGCCGTCCAATGAAGTTCATGGTTGCAGTAGAAATTATCTTGAATGGAATATCAATGGCACCAAAAACTACTTGGATCAAATAAATATTAAAGCCAAAACTTTGAAGGTCCATAGCCAGTGCATAATAAGCAAAGCTAGTTGAAAACCTAGACATATAGGAGGAAACAAAAAAAACATTTGGAGTGCACATTATAAACACTAACACAAGTGATGCAAGTTAATTTGCTAAATTAATTTTGGACCATTAATAATATCACATCACAGGATTCTGAATCGAAGGCAGTCACCAAGATAAATATTTTTAAGTTTATGAATGTTTACTAATCATAACAGCACTAGCCAAGATGCAATACATTTAGACAAAATGCCAGTTTCTGTATAGCTGGGAGTTCTGAATACTGACTTTTGCTTTACAAATGCACATAAACATGATAAAATAACTCAATTAGTAGCATGAATGTAACACACTGACTACTTATATACCTAAAATTATAGATGAGCTGAGAAACATTAAGTGATTTGATTAGCTACTAAATGCAAACTACCATTACTTTGTCTAGATCAGCGGCAGTAGTAATAATAAAGAAACTAATATTATTATTATTATTGAAATTTGCTAAAATTTAGATGCAATAAAGCACCTTAGAGTAGTTATTGAGTAACTGCATCATTACTGAGAAATCAGCTTTTGGGTTTTCTTTGGGCTTTTGTTGATATCATAGACTATCCATGCAAAGGTCATCAGTGGTGCTGTGATCAGAGTCCAGTAAGTATCTCCAAGTGTCTCAATATAACTATTGGAAAGTGTGCAAGTAATTCCTAAGTGATTTGCAGTAAATATGTACCTGCACAAAATACATACAGAGTCAGGTACATGTTAGGACAAACTTACTGGTGGGCATTGGTGGAAGGCAAGCAAAAATTGCTGGGCTTTGAAATGGTATGCAGCTGTTGCAAAGAAAGAGTCTAGACCATCAACTAAAGGATAAATGTTGAAAATACAGTTGATTTTTGACATTTTGTTTAGTCTGATTCAACTTGGACTTCTAAATTTATCTTGACATTTGGTATTATTTTTGCTGCCCTAACATTTAACACTGTTTCTTTTTTGCATAAAATAGCAGTCTATGCAACACTAACACACAACATGCACTATGCATTATTCATCCTAAAATGTTTGATTATCTATCTATCTATCTATCCATCTATCTATCTATCTATCTATCTATCTATCTATCTATCTATCTATCTATCTATTTTTTCTTTCTGTGTATCTATTTTTTTTTTTCTGTGTGTGTGTGTGTGTGTGTGTGTGTGTGTGTGTGTGTGTGTGTGTGTGTGTAGGTATGTATGTATGTATCTATCTAAAATATCTATCTATCTGCGTGTGTGGGTATGTATGTATGTATGTCTCTATCTATGTGTGTATGGGGGGTATGTATATATATCCCTATCTATCTATCTAATATATTAATACGTATATGTCATATATGTATACATATATGTCATATACTTGAAAATGGAAATGATTACATAAAAACATCAATCCTGTTATCAAAATGCAACTTAAATAAAAAAACACAATAAACACCTTTTTTTTCCTGCAAGGGAGCAAGCCTTCTCACATCCCTGCACCCCCACACCTCATGTTATTTATATATACCAACTTCAGAATCACAGCAGAGTGTGGAAATGGCAAACTTTCAATCGATGTTGAACACAGAAATGCTGGAAATTTATGTCAGTTTGGTTTTGATGAACTGAACCGGCATTTTCCTTTGCCCAAACTGATTTTCAACCACATGAAGTGCATAAGTGCTTAAAATAAACGAAACTCCCAAATGGCGACATCTGTTTTGTTGACAAGATGGATGGTTGACAGGTGTGCAAGACTGACAATTCCCAGGACTGAGAAATATGCACCTTCCCTGGGGGCTTGTGTGATCAGAGTTATATATATAATTAACATGTGGTATGGGGTACTGGTGGGCTTACCCCCTGCAAAAATAATGCTTTTTATTTATTTATTTATTTTTTACTTTGAATTTTGCATGCACTAAGGTTGATGCTCGGTACATGGAAAATTGACAAATGCATGTTTTGTAGCAATTAAATACATAAATACATTGTCAAACACACAAACACCCATACACGCACATATATCAGATGAAAACAATAAACCAGCACTCTGGTGAGATAAAACAAACTTTTATTCCTCTGTGTAGTTAGAAAAGCAAGACAAACAGTTTTCAGTATCTGACACTAAAACACCTGAACTACCTCATAAAAATCAAATAGCTCTGCACTGTAACAGGTTTATGACAACATATTTTTTGCCAACCAAAAAGGTTTAATTTTATGAACTCTAGTCATTCTCTGAGTGATATTGGATGATAAAATAAAAGCACACACACACAGAGTACTGCCTCACTGATTAATGATCTGCCCACAGCTACATTCCTTAACACACTGAGGTAGCATGATGAAACAAGACCCATGTACCTCTTTCCTTCCGTGCTACTTCTCAGAAAAGTTCTGACACTTCAGAGAAAAGATGCGTCATGCCGCAGAAAATTCTGATAATTCCTAAAAAAGAACCGATGCTTCCCAGAAAAGTTCCAAGTTCCAGCCCTAATGTTAATTTCAACATTCACAACATATCAGAAAATATCCAGGGGCCTGTGTTTGCAACTGTAATTTTTTAAAGATGAAGTCTGATGCAGAAGCAGCAATTTATAGAAAAGTAGCAAAGAAAGACTAACAATAGTGATTAGAGTGTATTCTTCTCAAAGAAAAGTACTGGTTGTGAATGACTGATTCATTGCAAGGCCTACGATTGTTATTGTCTGAGGAGAAGAGAATCTAGGAAGTGAAGGTTCATGAATTATGCATGAACTGAATAAGACATGTGTTTAACATTCATCCATAAGCAGTCTTGTTCCCTAAGGAATCTTAAATAGTCATCAGTATGTCGTATTAGTAGTTACTCATGGGCATTCCATGTCCTATACACAGTAGTACCCAAATCAGTTCAACGTTCTTTGGGGAGTTAAACATTTGAATAGGGGCTGCTTGTTGTGCACTGCATATGTCTTGCAAAGCAGACTCGTAGTATTGTATCTAGTGTTTGTGTTTGTGTATCTGGCCTGCTGATCCAAGTACTGAAAACTGCAGTGATCTGTGACAGTCCCAGGCAGATAGACATGACAGTCACGTACATGGCAACAAGATAAAGTACTTTATATTTTACAAAGCAACTAACTGCCACACCACAGAAAAGAAACAACGTACTTTATATTTTACTGCTGGAAGAAGTGCAAGCTGGGATCTGTAATGAAGCATCTCATATTCCTTAGTCAAGAAGCAAAGCATCATAAAAGAAATGTCTGAACTACAGACTTTCCCAGTAAACAAATGTCAATCAATCAATAGATAGATAGATAAATAGATAGATAGATAGATAGATAGATAGATAGATAGATAGATAGACAGATAGACAGACTGACAGAGATAGATAGATAGATAGATAGATAGATAGATAGATAGATAGACAGATAGACAGACATACTGACTGACAGACAGACAGACAGACCGATAGATAGACAGATAGACAGACAGACTGATAGACAGACAGACAGACAGATAGATAGATAGATAGATAGATAGATAGACAGACTGACAGAGATAGATAGATAGACAGACAGACTGACTGACAGACAGACAATCAGACAGACCGATAGATAGACAGATAGACAGACAGACAGACAGACAGACAGATAGATAGATAGATAGATAGATAGATAGACAGACAGACAGACAGACAGACAGACAGATAGATAGATAGATAGATAGATAGATAAATGAATAAGTTAATGACACACAAGCAAAAGGGAGATGGGTAATGAAGAAAATCACAGTGAACTGAAAAGAAACTTGCAAATTGCAAAAAGGAAGTCATACAGTTACAACAGATACAGAGCTGAAGGGTAGACACAAGAGAGACAGTGCCTAGCATTAAGAAAAGTATGTGCAAAATACATGAGAAAGGATATTTTACACGAGTATGCAGTACAAAAATATGTGTGATGAGCTATAATGCAAGAGATAACATTTCAGTGACAAAAAGAGTCAGCAAAACAGAAAAGAGGAGCAATACAAGAAATATGATGCAAAGGAAAGACAGAGAAATAGAACATGAAGATATTAATGAAGAAAGCAATAAATATATATATATATATATATATATATATATATATATATATATATCTCGATTCCTATTACAAGAACGAAAGTTCACTACTTCAGACTTGTAATAGGAAGTCTCACTTCTGCGAAAGTTCACTTTAATGAAAGTGAACGTTTGTGTAAGTGCACTTCACCGAAAACACCGCAGCACAGTGGACAACATAAAAAAGAAAGCTATGTCCTCCACTATGGTGCGATAGTCATGGACCTTAGGGTTAGGGCATGGGTTAGGGTAAGGGGATGGTTAGTAAAGTTATCCTCTTACCCTAACCCATGCCCTAACCCTAAGGTTCATGACTATGGCACCATAGTGGAGGACATTGCTATGTCCTTCACTGCTCTGCAGTCGTCATGGACCTTAGGGATAGGGCATGGGTCATGGTAAGGGGATAGCCCTACGGGCTATTCCCTTAGTATGACCTGTGCCCTAACCTTAAGGTCTGTGAGTACTGCACGGATGTTCAGTACAACACCCATTCGTTGTACTGAACTTCACGTAAGTGCACTTTCGATTAAGTGGCTTTAAGCTGCAGTGAGCATTCCATGCACTATTTCAATTAGTGAAAATTGATCTAGTGTATGGAACCCATATATCTATATATATATATATATATATATATATATATATATATATATATATATATATATATATATAAATAAATATATATATATATATATATATATATATATATATATATATATATATATATATATATATATATATATATATATCTATAGGTTCATAGGTTGGTACTAGGCTATCAGCCCTAGGGCCTATACAAGCCTAGTCAAACAATTCCCTGGATATTGCTTCCCACAATATGTACTTCCCTGGACCCCTGTCTATCAGGGTGACTGACGTGATTCCCGGGGTGAATTTCCTATCTCCCATCCAATCGTCAAGTTTCCTTTTGAAGAGGGCCAAGGAGGCGCTCTGCTTGACATGTATGGGCAGTCTATTCCAGAGTATCGGGAGTCTCTGGGTCAGGAACCTATCCCTCCAGCATATTTTGTTCATTGTGATGACAAGGTTTAGATCCCTGGAGTGTGTGGTTCTGAGGGATTGGGATTTCTTTACGTGGAGCATGTCCAATAGCTCAGGGTTTGACATGGCCTTGTATGTTAAGCAGAGATCACCTCTGAGTAGACGATATGCCACAGAGTATAGCTGGAGTTTTTTTAGATGGTCAGCATAGGGCATCTGCTTTAGGCCTGTGATTCTTTTAGTGAGGTATTTCTGCGGCCTTTTCAGCTGTTGCAGATGTCTTTTGAAGTACATACCAAATAGGGCATTGTACTCTATAATGGGTCTAATGAGGAATGAGTACAGTGGGACAATAACCTCCTTTTTTCTGGATGAAAAGCCCTTAGTGATGAGGTGTGCCACATAGAAGGATTTCCTGACTGTTATGGCGATATGGTTATCGAAGGTGAGACGACTGTCTACCTGTGTCCCTAAGCCTCTCATCACACTTTCAGTGTTTAGTGTACTGTCACCTATGTGGTAATTCATGGGTACATGGTTTTTCCCAAAGGGGATAACTATACATTTCTTGGCATTAAGCTTGAGCCTATGGCTCTGGCACCAAGCATCTGTTTCTGTAATGTCCTTTTGAAGAATATCCACATCATTTGGGGGTTCAATAATGGCTCACAGTTTGCAGTCATCTGCGAACTTTGTTAGCCAGAGTCCCTTAGTGTTGGTATGTGCTTCAGAGAAGTAGATGCCAAACAAGAGCGGTCCCAGGACTGAACCCTGAGGTACTCCACTTGTCACTTGTCTGGAGCTGCATTTGGAGTCAGCTACTTTTAAAGTCTGGGTTCTGTCAATAAGCCAGTTGGCAACCCATTGAGTGAAGTAGAGATTTATGCCCAGCTTAGTAAGTTTATCTATGATTCCAGAGTGGGGGATGGTGTTGAAGGCCTTGGCAAGGTCCAGATAATCTGTGTGGACCGCCTTACCCTCGTCCACAGCTCTGGAGACTGATTCAAAGAAGTCAATCGGGTTCAGGAGACAAGATTGGCCCTTCACGAACCCAAACTGGGTGGGGTCCAGTATTTGAAGGTTGCTAATGTCTTTGTTTATAAGTTCCATGATAATGCATTCCATGCCCTTGCAGATCAGGCTCATCAGACTGATGGGACGGTAGTTCCCGGGATCCAAGGTGGATCCCCCCTTGTGGAGTGGGATAACTGTAGCTGTGCCTCACTCAGTGGGCACGAAGCCTGAGGTGAGGCTATGATTAAACATGACACTTAGGTGAGGTTCCAGTTAATTTTGTAGTTCATGCATCTATCTCCCATGTTGGTAATGACCAAGTCTAGGATATTGGAGCCCCTGGTGGGACAATGGATTAGTTGATCCAGGGTGTTGGAATTTATGAATTCCAAGAACCGTTGGGAAAAGGTGCAAGTACCCGAGTAGTTTTCACAGTTAATTGCAGGGTAGTTGAAATCACCCAGTATTAGGGTGTTTGCTTGTAGCTTAATATTTTCCAGTATGTTTAGAAAGGTGTAGTGAGAATCTTGGGGCATGGTGGGGGATCTGTAGAAAGCTACAATTTGGATTGCAGTCTTACCTAGTATTAGTTGCACCTGGAGAATTTCAGATGCATTGTGTTGGGCAACTAAGAGCAGCAGACAGGTCAGTCGTCAGGAACTGCAAGCAGCTATAAACCACACACAACGAAAATTTGACCTAGGGTTCGTCTTTTATTACAACAGACTTCTTCAGAACAACAGACTAAAAACTTTTTGATCAACTTCAACCATTAAATACTCTCATCTAATTAAATCTAATGAATAATAATTAATACATTCTGAGCATACCCAATTATCAATTAAAAATATAGATTAAACAAAAAAGAACACACATGATCACTCAATATGTGAATGAAAAAGAAAAATAAAGATGAAAAATAAAAAGTACTATAAAATACCAAAACAACACACAATTCATTAACTATTCATATTAATAAATTGAAAAACATATATAAAATATGTAAAGTAAAACCACAGTAAAAAACATTTTACCCCATAAGATGACTTAGCTTTAAAATGGGGGCAATACTAATATGGTGGCTGATGCCAGGAAACACTGTGGCATCCAATGTTAACTGCCACTTCATTTCACTAATATCAAGATGAACATCTAAAATGCCCCCTTGACTATCCTTACTAATGTGTTGCATGACACAAAACTTAAATTAATGCCCACTATATTGCTCTATATGCCTGACCAATGCGTTGGTATTTCTCATGTGCCTAATATCCAATACATGCTCACTAATTCTATCCCTAAATGCTGTACAAGTCTTTCCTACATAAAATGCAGGACATTGGCAACACTTAGCTAGGTAAACAACATTTTTACTATAACAATCATAATGCCCATGTAGACTAATAGCCAAGTTAGCCACAAATATTTTAGAATCAGTGAGCATGATATAACGACACATGCTACATCTCCCACGCTTAAAATTACCATTTGGCCTATTTATGTTGACTACATTTTCAACACACCAGTCACCCCTTTCAAAAAGTTGCTTGAAAGATTTTCCTTTTCTATAAACAAATTTAGGGGGGTTACTTAATTTATCCCAAACCATGTTATCAAGTCTAAGCAACCTCCAGTTATTACGTACAATATCTATTATATACTGGGTATCATAGGAGTAGGTGGTAATAAAATAAATATCTGAAACACTGCTTCCAGTAATATTTAAACCACTACTATCTTCATTTCCTACAAACACACTCACCCTCCCGGCATTAAAAGTGGCACTACATATATCAATATTACCACCTTTTGATATTTTCCCACTATTCCTCATAGTTAATAAGGCCTTATACGTACCATATCTTTTTCTGATTACCTCATCACTTATAACTTGGCACAAAGCAGCAGGATACCCTCTTTTTATGAACATACCCTTGATAAATTCAACCTCCCTTACAAAATCAAAATCTTCACTAACCATTCTGGCCGCTCTAACCATCTGACCTTTAATGATAGCCCTCTTCTGATGCTCAGGGTGCTAGCTAGAATAGTTCAAATATGAATTTGAAAAGGTGGGCTTTCTATAAATACCAGAAACCAATAAATTATTTACTTTATCAATTTTCAAGTTGACATCCAAATAAGACAACTCATCCTTACTAAAGGCATAGGTAAACTTCCAAAATTGCACAGTATTATTTATGTAATCAACAAAGTTGATCAAAAAGTTTTTAGTCTGTTGTTCTGAAGAAGTCTGTTGCAATAAAAGATGAAATCTAGGTCAAATTTTCGTTGTGTGTGGTTTATAGCTGCTTGCAGTTCCTGACGACTGACCTGTCTGCTGCTCTTTGTATTTTTATATTGTTGGTGTTGTTATTCAAATAAGTGTTGGGCAACTAGCCTGGCGGTATGAATATCCTTGGTGAATATGGACACTCTTCCACCTTTAGTGTTTCGGTCTTGGTTTGGTGGCCAAAAAGTGTGGTAAGAGTTGTAGCCTGGTATTGCAGGGGTGCTCTCTGGAGTCTTGAACCATGTCTCAGTTACTGCACAGATATCGATGTTCTCCATTTTTAGGAGTGCCTCGAGAGAGTACATTTTGAGGTTTAGACTTATAGCATTGAGTAGCATTACCTTCAGATTTTGCATGCTTGTATCTGTTACGGTGGTGGTTTTGTCATTTAAACCTTGCCTAAAAAAGGCAATATAGAGGAGGCAAGAGCTTTAGCCAGTAACCTGAATCCCAAGGGTGACAGGTGCAGACCATCACTGGCAAAGCATCGTGGTTTGTCGATCATGCTGTCCCAGGCAGACAGATACTGGATTCTCTTTGAATGACACCAGAAGCTTAGCCAATTGTTGAAGTCAATCATTTTGTCCCTATATTGTGGTATCATTCTGGGCTAGGGTCATACCTGCTTGGGCCACATGATCCGAGAGCTCTTCCATGTCTCTTTTCATGTAGTCCAGGGAGGTAGGTCTCAAGTCATTCACACCAACATGGACAATGACAGAGTCGTATTTATACTTGTTGTGGATTGACTTGAGTGCATGCGTTATATGGCGGATCCTGGCACCCGACAGGCAGCTGACTGTAATTTTCTCCTTGTTCAGCCTCGTGAGTGGGACATCAGTGTGCCTGACTATAGAGTTAACTATGACTAAAGTGTTAGGTACATTGTCTTTCCTTAGGGGCTGTTGTTGGGTGGCAAACTGGTGTTGTGAGCTATGTGTCACTTTGGTTGTGACTGGTGTTTGTTTAAATTTCAGCTTTGGAGGTCCTTGTTGCTTGGGCAGGTTAATGTTAAGGGCCTCCGCATATGTGGGTTTAGTGTTGCTATGTGTGGGTGTTGATGGTGTGGGTTTTGAAGGGCTATGTGTTGCTTGAGGTGTAGTGCAGGTGTTAACCTTCTCCTCTTGACTGTCTAGCACAATCTTGGCTGGAGAGAGCAAGAGGGTAGTCTGTGTACATGAGGCAGTTGCTGCATTGCCCCAGTATGCCCAGATTCACAAGGTGGACAGGAGAAATCACTGGAAGCTGACCCTTGGACATGCCTGTTTAGGTGCTTTTTTTGTAAAGTACAAGAGCTGTTGTCCCTTACCTTTGCAAGGTACTTTGCAATTATAGGCTGTTTAGTACCTACAATTAATTTCACCTTATTAACAAGGAGTGTTGAGTGCTTGTATCAGTTTAAGGCTTCCTAGTGTTTTCCAGCAGGTTCTAGAGCAAGTGCTAGCAAAAGGGGTTCAGATTTTAGTGCTACTACTGAGAAACCAGCTAGTTCTAAGGGAAAATTTGAAGCGCAGACTTTCTGGCACCTGGAATAGTTTAACTGTAGCCCCTCTGTGCTGCACAATGCAAAAAATGCACAAACACATACGTTTTTAAGCCAGAAAGTTGAAAGGGATAGAAATCAGCCCAAACTGGCTAATAAAATTACAATTTCAGAGCTGGAAACCACTCCTCTAGTGTTAGATAGGCAGTACAATGCTCACCACTCCCACTGGTAAGCAGTAGGACTTCCCTCTACCACAGCAAAGTCTGGATAGCTCTGATCACAGAAAATAAAGTCCTGAAAACAGCAAAGCCTGGGATCTGGACTATACTAGCTAGGAAAGGCGGGAAACGAGCAAACAAGATAGTAGTTTTGTTTATTTATTTTTTTGGTTAAAAAAGGCTAAACAATGCAATAATACAGTAAATAAACACAGAAATGCTACCCAGAATATATATAAGTGTAGGGCACTAGATTGATTGTACACCTACACCCACAACTGTTTCATCGACACCATTTGATCAATGCAAAGAGATGGCTGACAGCTGTGAGAGCTTGACAATTCTGGGTAGGGGAATATTCTCTTCTTCCAAGGAATGTATGATCTTGGAGTTAGTATATTCCCCCGCAAAACACTTGTCTTTTTTTTAGTCCACTCTGGAGTAATTCCTAGTACATGCGCAGAATGCATTGATCTTTGTTGTTTTGATGTTTTTACATCAATCATCTGGTTGTCAGTGAACATGTACAGTTGATCAAGTGCCCTACACCTATACACACACACACACACACACACACACACACACACACACACACACACACACACACATATATATATATATATATATATATATATATATATATACATATATACATACACTATAAGTAAAATTACATTACAGAAAGAATAGAAATAGCAGTGTGGCAATTAAATAGAACAGTAAATGTGATGGAAGATCATACATGAATAATTCATAACTGAGACATATAAGTTAAGGGCAAAGAGAGGTCTTCAAAATTAACAAAAATACTCATAAAATCAAAAAATAACACTACCTAGTAAAGCAGCTACTACTAAAAAAATAATAAATGCCCAAGACTTCAGGAACACAATTTTACTGCCCTGACAGTTGGGTAAAACAGCCTTTGCTGGGGGGGGGGTTAAAACACACAATGATTTATTTTTTAGTACTGCAGTGGAGGTGCTGCGGTATAGTTGTCGCCTCACAGTTAGACGTTGCCCGTTCGATTCTCAGTTAGAGCGTCTTCTGTGTGGCGACATGCGTGAATGGGTGTTCCTTCGTTGAAGGTTGTGTGTTAGGCCTGGCAAGCCAGTACGTAAAAATCTACTGCCAATCATTAGCGGACCGGAGTTCCGCTGTGGCGACCCCTAACCGGGAAAAGCCGAAAGACACAAACAAACTTATCCCCTGTTGCCTGCCAACTCTCAGCCCTCCCTACCTTGGGATCCATTTAGGGTTGCCACCTTTTCAAATGCCCAAAGTGGGACATTTTTGGTACAAACATCAGATTTTGCAGGTCGAAACATACTAATGGCCAGTATAAAGGACAAAACTTCACATTTTGCCTAAATAAAAGCTTATTCTTGAAGCATTTTAGTTGCTTATTCTATTTCTTATAACATTTAGGTGTTTCAGCTATAGAATAAATGTTTTATGCAACTATTACATAAAATATAGGAAATAATTTTGTCCTAAAATCTCAGGACATTTGCCATTTTTACAATTATTTTGCAGGACATAACTGCCCAAAGAGGGACTGTCCCTCGCGAAGTGGGACGGGTGGTAACCCTAGATCCATTAGACAAGCAGATATCATGGGTTTTTGTGGTTAAGGCCCTGCCCCCTGGTGGCTGATATAAACACCTGCATCACCGCAGTGCTTTCTTATGCTCTATGCTGACATATACATGATTATGGGAACTGCCATCCCCAGCCTGGAATGCCAAGCCCACTGTCCGTGGTACTGCTGCTACTTTTGTCATGCAGGCCTCCTCCTGTAAATGCTTTTCTTTTAACATGACTGGGCATTATTCTTGCTACTATGAGGACATTGTTTATACCACTTCTTGATTCTGCAGCCTGGATTATCTGGGAAAGATTAGAGAACATTTATAATCATGGTATGCCAGTACATTAGTTTCAAACAGCATGGTAATTTAGACAGTCCTGTAGATGCTGTTTTTTCTTTAAGCATAGTGCAGTCTACCAGCTTAAGGACTGCTAGCTTTGAATAGGTTTTTCTGTCACTGAGGGGTTTTAAAACACTAAAGTAGCTTTTACAGTTTAGGGAAAGTATATTATTTTTTCTTAAATACTACACTCGTTACTTCTGGCTTCAATTCTGAATTCAGTTGGAAAGAGGTTATTACAGGCTGATTGGTCCTTGACCATGATTAGTTCATTTTAATTGCTTGTGCCTTTACATATTAGAATGTATTGTGAGTGTTCTGATTCCATTGAAGGCTGTTCCATCAAGCACGAGGGGCAAGAACATTGTTTCCTTGAAGTCTTGGTTGAACTAACATTATTATTATTATAGGGCTGGGCTGGGTAAAAGAGAAACAGAGGAGAATTTAGAACAAATTGGAATTAGATGAGGGACTGGCAATGCAGGTACCATCCATGGCTATCACATGTATACCCAGACTATAAATAAACACTTTAGAAATGGAGAACAGGTGCAGAAAACAAAGGACAGAACACAGAGAAATGTAAAGCAGAATATACAGAGAAGGGTGAGGATGGAAGCAATACATTAAGTGGTGAGTTCCAAGTAAAGTACCGAACAGAAGAAAAGCCAAAACGCTGCCTCATACAGTGTGAGACTATTTTATTTATTTTTTTTATTTGCAGTTTGTTTGCCAGGATGGTCCATTGGGCCACGAGGAACCCATTTTCAATGGAGTCCTGGGGAGAAAACCTCCAGAAAAAGTACAAATATTACAATTTACAAGATAACAAAATTACAAGTATGTTAGAATTAGAAAAATACAAAGTAACAAAGTTACAGAAAAATTGGCATTTGCAGGAACAAATTAGTGCAATGCATTTAAGGAAAAAATTAATTTCAGGCAAATTAATTTCCAGTGAGTATGTTAGTTCCTGTAATTTGTTGCTAGGCATTATAAGAGTATAGGTGGTTGTTCATGGATAAAGCTTGTACAGAGTAGCTATAGTCAGGGACGTTATATAGGATGGGTGCAAGAACATTCCCATTGTGTAGTTAGGTGTGAGTGGAGCAAGGTTTTAAAGGCAGAGAGACTATTGGTGGTCTGGATAAGAGGTGGGAGAGCATTCCAGTGGCGTGCTAGCGAGAAGGATAGAAGATGTTTGCCTGGTGGGTGGGTATGTTTATGTACTTCTATTAAATTTTGGAAGTTTGATCTTAGAGGCCTGATAGGTAGATGCATTTGGAAGGTAGAGGCAAGGGAGGGGCAGAGAGAGGGGCTAAAAATAAGTTTGTGTGCTTGGATAAGTTGAATATAGGAAAGGTAATTGGGGAGCTCAAGCCAGTTCAGTTGATGTAAGGAAATGCAGTGATGGGTAGTGGATATGTGGCCTGTTGCAAATTTTGAAATTTTATAGTAACAAGAGGAGAGTTTTCATTTGAAAATTGCAGATTAGTAATGATGCAGGCGCCATATAGGAGGGAGGGGATAAGGTAAGTAGTAGCGAGAAGGTGGGAGGTTGGCGTAATAGTTAAGGTGCTTACCTTTGAAACACAAGGTGCAGGGTTTGATTCTGTCATGGGGAAACTGGCTAGGCTTAAAATGGCCCGCAAGGGAAGTTAGCCTAGTACTAACCTATGAACCTATGAACCTATGAACAAGACTGGTGGAAGAAGAGATGTAACGGTTGTGGCGGTAAAGCATGCCAAGTTTCTTATGGGTTTTTGTGATATTTACTAATAGATGGTTATCAAATTTTAGCTGCTCATCAATAAGGACTCCTAATAGTTTTGCAGTGAAGACTATTTCAAGAGGTGTATTACTTTGGCTGGTGATGGAGAAAGAGTTTAAGTCTAAGATGGTGGTTTTAGAAAGGGTAAATAACACGAGTGAGTGCTAGATGGTTATCTAGCATCCATTGTTCAGTAAAAGAGAAGGTACCCTGGGTTTGTTATGTTAATGAGGAAATGGAGGTGACAGAGCAGATTATTGTTGAGTCGTCGGCATATTGAATGAGGTTGGCAATAAGGATGGCATGATGGAAATCGTTTATGAAAATATTGAATAGAAGAGAACCTAGAATTGAACCCTGGGGCACACCTGTGGGAGAATTCAGGAAAGGTGAAGTAGCTTTTTTTCCACTTAACTGCTTGTTGCCTATTTGATAAGTAAATGGTGAACCAGTTGATAAAGGAGTGGGATAGATTTAGTTTAGAGAGTTTAGTGAGGAGAAGGTTAAGAGAGATGGTGTCAAAGGCTTTGGAGAGGTCTAAGAGGATGTGGATACGATATGACTGGAATCATGGGCCTTGTTGACAGTTTCTATGAAGGAGAGGAGAGCGTTGGATTGTGCTATGGCCAGGTCAGAATCCATGCTGGGTGGAAGTAAGAAGGTTATTTATGAGATAGGATAGAAGTTGTAGGTGGATACATTTTTTGAGAAGTTTAGAAATAGGAGATAAGATAGCAATAGGATGGAAGTTAGGGATGTCATTGTTGTTGCCCCCTTTGTTTAACGGAATAATAAAGGCTTTTTTCCAGAGCTGGTGAACATGGCTTTCTGAAATTGATCGGTTTATTAGAATACAGATAGGGAAGGTAATGGCTTCTGTGGATATTTTTAGGAAGTAAGAGGGTATCTTGTCAGGTGCATTAGAGCAAGGTTTCAAGTTTAGAAGAAGTTTTTTTATGGTAGAGATGGGGATAGGGTTCATGGAGAAGGGAGGAGTGTGGGGGCTGGAGATACTAGAGGAGAAAGGAGTATGTGGAGGTGAATCAGTGGGAGCCGAATTATTGGTGAAGAAAGAGGTGAGTTTGACTATGGAGTCGGTGAAGAAAGAGTTGAATTGAATAGCTAAATCCAGGTCAGAGGCATTTGGATTGGGGCAGGGGTTTTCTTTTTTACTAGGGTTAAGGAGAGAGGTGATTCCATCCCAGAATCTTTTAGGGTTAGTGTTATGATTGGTTTGGAGTGTGGCGAAATAGGCTTTGCGGTCTATGATAAGTTTTTTTACCTTGTTACAAAGTGTTTTGTATTCGTTAAGGGTGGTAGAGGATTTACTTTTTTGGTAGTGCTTCCAAGCTTTATCTTGGAATCACATGATGGCTAAGGTATTCTTAGTTAACCATGGGACGGCGTTACTTTTTATCCGTTTCGTTTTACAGGGGGCAAAGGAATCTCGCAAGTTTAAGAAAGTTGTGTTGAAGTATGTAACAGCATTCTCTAGGGATAAAGTTTTTAATGGGTTCCAATTTGTTTTTTTAGTGCATCTATGAATTCAGCAGGGTTAAAGTCTTTTAGATACTGAGTAGAGGTATAGGTGTGGGACAGTTGTAGGGAGGAGGGAAGACAATAGGCGAAAGTGGGAAGGTGGTCACCTAGTGGGTCAGAAAGGGTACCACTATCAGAGGAGTAGTGGGGGTGGGAGGATCTATATTACATAATTGAAGTTCTGCAACTTCAACTGACATATATTCGAACACATATGTCCAAAATTACGGAAATTTGACTAGCTATAAAAAAATAAAAACACAGAGGACAAGTAAAAAAATTGTTGTATGCAGGGAGCAAGTCCCCCTTTGCCCCCTGCACCCCCCACACCCCCACTACTTAAATGTACCAACTCCGAGATCGCAGCACATTGAAGTGAATCCTCCGCTTATGGAGATTTCCATTCACACGCTTGAACATTTACAAATTCGAACATATGGTTTTGTTCATATGTCGTTCAAAATTGTAAATGTTTGACTATGTGATAGGAACCCGGGATGGGAGACTAGAATCCAGTCTAGGGTGCTTCCAGAGAGGAAATCTTTGGAAGGTCTGGTTGTTGAGTTAATAAGTTGAGTAAAACTGTAATGATTTATATTTAGGGGGTTGGTTGGAGATTGAATTGTGACCCAATTAATGTTAACATCACCCATGATTATAGTTTCATTGGTGATATTGGCAGAAAACCAGGAGAGAATATCTTCAAGGATTGGGACATTGTCTCCAGGAGGGATTTAGAGGGTGACGATGGAAATAAGTTTATGTTTATTTACCTGAAGAAGGGCTGGAATTAATTCTGCATTACCAAATTTGGGAATGGGCTTAGAGTATGGGGTAACTAAGAGGATGAGGAGTAAAGGAGAGTGACACCTCCCCCTTTTCTGTGTGTTCTATCGTCTCTAATAATACAGTAGTTGGCTGGTATCAATTCTGTATTTTTTATATGGGGTTTAAGCCAGGTTTCGGAGATGGACAAAATATCAGGTTGATTGTGGAGGAGCCAGGCATTGGGGTTAGGGATTTTATTACATATGCTATGAGCATTTACAGCTGAGAAATAGAGGAATCTACCAGGTGAGTTGGGATGATGAGATGGGGATGTTGAGCTTTGTGAGGAAAAGGTGCCTCGGTTTGGGTGTATGTTCCCAGAGAGAAGGACAGAGATAAAGTGATGAATGTGGAAGAAATATTTAAATTGCTTAGCATCAAGTTTTTGGGTACTAAGCTTCATTGAGTTGGGGCTAGTACAGATGGGAATAGTGTTTTTGGGGTTAGGTATAAGTTTATAGGGGAAGAGCATAGTGTTGTTGAGGTAAAGGCTGGGGAATATGCAGGTTGAGGAGTGTGTATGCTGTATACTGGATGAGAGTGTTATGTAAAATGGTGGAGAGTGATTAGCACAGAGGGGTGTGGTGAGGTAGTGTAAGTAGGATAATATGATAAGAATAAATATTTGAGTTATGAGTGTGGTAGGTTTGGTATGCATTGTCTTCATTTTGGGTACTAGTTGGGTTTGGATGTGGTTAAATAACTATAAGTGTAGAGGTGGTAGGAGCGGGTGGAATTTGGGGGCAGGGTAAGGGAGTGGAGTGAGCCCACATGGCGAATAGAGCGGGTAGAGCCAAGGAGAAGGAAAATGGCAAATCAGGGATGAACAATCAAAGAAGTGGATAGCAAGCACAGAGGTAAGAAAGGTAGTGGGGTGAGGCACTAGATTTCTAGGGAAGAGAAGAAGGAAAGCAGAGAGATTCACAGAGGTTTAGTGGGGAACAGTAGGGCAATAATAGCATAGACAAAGTGTTAGAAAGCAATTTAGATTAAGAAGACTTTGTTAGCATTAGGTAAATGCTGCCACCTAGTGGACAAAAGCAGTAACTACAGAGAAGAGGCACAAGCAGTTTGGGAAAGGGGATGGACTGAAGAGAGGAGGATGAGTGGGGTCCACGGTAGGCTGCTAGCGTTCACACATAGGGAATTCAATACAGCTATAGAAAAATACAAATTTCTTCTAAAGGGTATATACACTTTTATTTTAGCTAGAGCTTGGGGAAGCCAGTAGAGACTCAGGGAATTCTGTAAATTCCTTTTAGGAAGCTCAGTTCATGGACGGGAAGCCAGGGTACGTCACAGAGTCATAGAATACACCTAGGAAGGTTTACACATGGCAGGGCAAACCAACAAGCAAAGCCAGCAGCCTACGCAGGATAGAACAGGTGGGGAGCAGAAACAATTTGCTGAGATGAATATTTTTGTATATTAAGGTCAAAAAGTCACCAGCAGGCCTGTGCATGCAGTAGAAAACCACATCAAGTAAAATGCAAGCATGAAGGCAGCCAGCAAACAAAATGTAAGAAAGGTAAGGAAGAAACCACAATGTAAACTATGGAATGAAACTAAGCTCACAGAAGGACATTCAGGGTAGAAGAATTTGATAAATGTAGAAGGGAAATGAAAGGGTAAAACTTGATAACCAGTCCTAAGAGTGAGTATATAATATATAGGTACAGGTGTGAAGGACAACCATTTTATGGATATCTCAAGATATTGCAACACAAGAAGAATTTTGCTCATTGAATTCAAAGCACACATATGTATGCATGTGTATATATATATATATATATATATATATATATATATATATATATATATATATATATATATATATATATATGTATATGTATGTGTGTAGCTATAACAATACATGCAACGATATTACTGGCATTGAAAGTCTGGTAGGATTCACGTTCCGTTCACAAAGGTACATTGAAACCAGAATAAAGTTAGCTATGGCTAGCAAATCTATTCTACACATTATTATATACAGCAGCAAAATAAAATATTTGGTTCAAATTAAAAGGTATACTATTGAATCAGAAGCAGAAAGGCAGAAGTAGAAGGACTATTTTCAGTATTACTTGTAAAGCAGAACCAGTAAAATACTAGCCTGGGGGGATACACTCTAAGAGTTGCAGGCATTAACTTTCCTAGCTGCCAAAAGTAGATATGGTGACTGAGATGCATTGTGCACATACAGATTAATATAGGGCAATAGTAAAGTCAACCAAACTAGAATAGTATGGACATGTGTGTGTGCATGCATGTGTGCGTGTGTGCGTGCGTGTGTGTGTGTGTGTGTGTGTGTGTGTCTGTGTGTCTGTGCGTGTGTGTGTGTGTGTGTGTGTGTGTGTGTGTGTGTGTGTGTGTGTGTGTGTGTGTGTGTGTGTGTGTGTGCGTGTGTGTGTGTGTGTGTGTGTTTATGTATTATATTTATTTAGAACATGTATAGTATATAGTAACTGTAAGTACTCACTTGAAAAAAAAACTATCAAAATGCTAATAATTGTCTCTAGATTTAAAAGAGGGGCATAATCATTTAAAATGGCAAAAATCTACTGAGTGGGGCTGGCATTTCTAGGCTTATATTACTGACAGAAATGAACAGTGGTTCACTACCAAACTCAGAAAGATAAACTTAGCGAATTGTGTTAAGTACATGAAGAGCATTAAAATTAGTAAGAATGTTAAAAAATGCTTAGGAAGCTTGTGTAAAAACTTAGTAACTGAACTAAGTGTACCCAGTATATTCATAAATTAGTGGCATTTATTAAGAGCAGCAAAGTTACAAAGAAGCACAGTATAAATGAAATAATAATATCAGATGAAGCAGTAAATACCTTTTGTAACAGTGTTAGCACACACTTTTGTACCAGAAGATCTTTTTGTAACAGAAGAAATGAAGTTTGGAACAGACTAATTCGTCATGGGACATCTTTTAGGGGAAGGAAGGGGTTACGAAGACAGAGGGGTAGGAGAAATCAGGCTAGGGATAGTGGGTGAGAAAGAGTTAATGAGTGGAAGGAGAAGGGAGGAAGTGGATAATGAAAAGGGGAAGGTCGTTGTGCTTTTGAAGTGAGGAGTTGCTGGTTGGGATTCACATTTGGAGTGATTTTGTGTCCCGCCCATCCCTACCTTTCTCTTCTTTTATTGGGAGGTTGTAGTGTTTGGATAGGGGTTCATTGTGTGACGGGGGGTTAAGGGTGGAGAAGAGGGACAGGCTTGGCCCTCTTCTGTTCCTCCTCTGGTGCATAATTGAAGGAAAGAAGTTTGGAGTGGTGAAAGTGAGTGTGTGGATGCTGCTTGCAGCTGGTGGTTTGGCTGGAAATGAAGGTGAGTGGATGAACGCTGCTTGAAGGATGAGAATAAGTGATGGCGTACACTGCTTATTCATTAATGGTGAGTGGTGTTACACTGCCATTATGAATTACCATTTAATGTTTATTAACGTACAGTGAAGGAAAGTTCTGTTTAATAAAGTGTGAAACGTTTACTTATGTTTAAACAATAAAGGTCGTCAAAGATCTTTGGTGTTTTGGTCTCTTTATTAAAATGGAATGTGACAAAACACTTTAAAGATACTTGCATGAAGAGTGCAGGCACAACATTTATATTGCAATTCTTAATAGGTACCAGTTAGAAAGCAGCACACTAAAAAAAGTAAAGATAAATAAAGGACCAGAGGTGAAACACAAAGAGTCTTATTTGAAGTCTGGACAGTGGTCTTGTATGAGACAGCCTAGTGGAAGATACTTAATTAGGCTTTTTAACTTTTTAATGCAGTGGCGATAGACTGCTTTTTACATTTGACTCCAATAACTTGCACATGCTCAAAGCAAAATTTTAACTGGAGTTTTTTTAAGGAATGAAATGCACAACTGCAATATTGTGATCTAATAAATATATTTTTGTGTGAAAACATTGTGACTTGTTTATTTGCACCACAAACATGGGATTGCCATGCTGAACTCAACAAAATTAATTTCTTTTCAGTTTACATTTTAAAACTGAATTGCAGATTGATTCCAAGCCAAGCCTTTTAGTTTATTCTTTTTAACATCCTAGTGTCACCCCTGAACTTAAACTTTCACTGTACAACAAACAAATTAAAATGTATTTCCTTCAATTTTGAAAATTACAGAGAAAGCTGTGAAGTTCTCCTTAAGTCACTGTTTGCTTTATCATAACTATAAATTGGATAACACATACCAGAATGGCCACGCTTCACATTTGCAACTGTGAATAAAATTAGCAATACTGGGAAAAAATACTGGATAGTTACCATAAAAGAGAAACACAGAAGGATATCTTGCGAACACTTGTTGTTTTTACTAGGTCAGCTATGGTGAATCTGCTCTTTGCTGCCTGGAGTTCCCTTTGCATGCTGGAGTTCACAAGCTGGAAAAGCAATAAATGCAAATATTTTTGTATGTTTTTAAATAAAGAACGAACCATGCATTTAGTGATTGTTACTTACTGTGTGAAACAAGAAAGACATTACACAGATCAAAATAACATGTCAGGATTTGTTTAATATAACAGCATTTGCCAACAAAATTTTGAAATGACAATTCTACAACTTGGTGTTTTTTTAAACTCTCAGTCATTAATATGTCATAGATAGGGCATAAATAAGTCATAGATGAGGGCAAGGTAGTCCACACAGCCTACCCGGACCTCACAAAAGCCTTCGACACAATACCCCACTCGGGCATCATAAATAAGCTTACCAGCTTAAATATCAACCCCTATATCATAAGATGGGTTGCAAACTGGCTCAGAGATAGAACCCACATGGTCAGAATCACAGGTGCCATGTCCAAATCCAAACCAGTTACAAGTGGCGTCCCACAGGGCTCAGTTCTGGGACCTCTCTTGTTCGGTATATACTTCTCTGAGGTTCAAGCTAACACGGGGGGATTATGGCTGACAAAGTTTGCAGATGACTGCAAACTGGGGGCCATAATCGAATCTCCAGCTGACACAAGCATCCTCCAAAAGAGTCTCACAGAGACGGATGCTTGGTGCCAGAGCCATGGCCTCAAGCTAAATGCTAAAAAGTGCATAGTCATCCCCTTTGGGAAAAACAAGGTGCCCACAAATTACCACATAGGTGGTAATCCATTAATCTGGAAGAAGTAATTAGAGATTTGGGGACCAACGTAGATAGTAATCTCTCCTTTGATAATCATATTGCCAAAGTGGTTAGAAAGACCTTCTATATAGCCCACCTTATCACAAAAGGGTTCACATCTAGATCAAGAGAGGTCATTGTGCCCCTCTACTCGTCACTCATCAGGCCCATAACTGAATACAATGCACCTTTTGGGATGTACCTTACCCGACACCTGCAGCAACTGGAGAGACCCCAAAAGTACCTCACCAAGAGGATCATGGGCTACAAACAGATGTCCTATGCAGCTCGTCTAAAGAAACTCCAGCTCTACTCAGTTGCTTACCACCTACTCAGAGGCGATCTATGCCTGACGTACAAAGCCATGTCAAACCCAGAATTAATGGACATGCTCCACCTCAAAAAATCCAAGTCCCTT
>NC_056738.1:408074448-408079448 GCF_019279795.1 Protopterus annectens
GAACATCCAACTCAGCACTTTGCCTGTTGTCTTATGTAAGTTATCTTAGACTTGTGTTTTCTTTTAGATTAACTAGGAACTATAAAAATTAGACTAAGTGTTTTTTTTGTTATGTCAGAACTGTACTACTGAATTATTTTAAGTATTTCTGTGTGATCTCTGAACTCTTGACTAGCACTAACTGTGTAGTAGAAAGTATTGTCTTGTGGTTTTAATTATTTATTATTAAATATTTTAAAACCTTTCAACTGTGTCTGGTTTGTGTAGAGATAATTTAAGCTCTAGAGTACATTGCATATTTATAGTGATTACTGTATAAAGCCACTCTAATAAGCCTTGACTGATTAGTCACACTTACCAATTGGATAATAATATTGCACAGTAATAATTGGACACCCTTTTAAGGGCCTTTGCGTAGCTGAAAAATATTATTGGGTGGTGCTAGCTGGTACTACCATATAGTCTGGGAGAAAGGGGTCCAGCTGGACAACCTGTGCCAGCCTTCCCCAGGAGTGTCTGTGTGGTTGTATAAACTCTTATCTCAAAGTGCAAAATGTGTGTGTCAGCTACTTGGGCAGGAACACGAAGTACTGGTTGGACAGAGAGGGTGCTGGAGATTTTTGCTTGCCTACTAGGCTGAGATCTGGACCCTATAGCTGTACCAGTGGGGAGTGTTATTGGGGACCTGGGAAGCAAGGGAGAGACCAGCCCCGGACTGACTGTGATCTCTGTGTGTATTTGTTATCCTTTCCTCATATATGAGATGCCCTCTCTGGTGTTACTGGTGAGGATTGAGGCTCCTTGATTGCTGGGCCGGACCACGGGCATCACATATTAATTGGTGGCAGTGGGTGGGATATCCACTTCACATTTGTGTTTGGCAGTGGTTAGGATATCTTCACATATTATTTGGCAGTGTTGGGATAACCACATCACATATTAATTGGTTGGCAAATACTAATTAGCTTGGAGTGGTGTGGGTAGAATGAATTCCTGTAGCTTGTGTACAGTGAGCTTTAAAGGTGTTTTGTACTCTAAATCAGCCGTGCAGTGAATACTCAGAGTTCAGATCACAATTGTTTTATGTCTTTTGTTAGCTTAGTTAGTCAGGGTGAGCAGGCAGCATGTCAGCAGAGGAGTATGGAAAGCTGACAAGGACGCAGCTGGCAGAGATGTGCCAGTCTAGGGGACTGGTACATGGAAACCTGACTAAGGCACAGCTGATTGCAGCCTTGATTACAGCTGCATCAGAAAACAGCAACCAGGAGGACAATCAGACTGGCAGTGAAGATATAATTCCCTCAGAGAATGGACAGCTCAACCTTTCTGCAGTGGACTTAAAAATCTAGCTGGAGCTAAAGAGACTTGAGTTGGAGGCCAGACTTGGAATTAGAAGCAAATGAGAGACTGCAACATTTGCAGGCTGGGGAGAATGAGAAACTGTTACATCTGGAGGCTGAGGAGAAAGAAAAGCAGAGGCAGCATGAGAAGGAGATGATGACTCTTCACCAGAGTCATGGAGGTAATGGGGAAGGGAGTAACTAGACCCCAGAAGCACAAAAGGGTCAGTAAATTTCTTCCGCAGTTTAAAGAGGGGGTAATTTTGATAGTTTCATTCATATGTGTGAGAGGGTATGTAAACAGTATGAAGTTGACCAAGGGGTCTGGGTACAGTTTCTTACCCCCTTACTCCATGGTAAAGCTGTAACTATTCTGTCCAAAATGTCTGACATTGCATGTTTTGATTATACTGCTGCAAAGAAATGTCTTTTAGAACTGTTTAAGCTAACACCTGAAACATATAGGAAAAGGTTTTGTGAGCATAGATGCAAGGCAGATGAAAGCGTGTGTGAATATGTTGCTGAACTGAGCACTTATTTCCATAGGTGGGTGAGTGGATGTCAGGTCATCACTTTTGAAAGGCTGGCAGACCTTTTGGTGAGGGAACAAGTGCTTGGCACTTTGCCTGAGGACATGAGGATCTGGTTAGCTGATAGACAATGTGCTACTTCAGATGAGTCAGGGAAGAAGGGAGACATATACCTGGCAAGCAGAGCAGCCCTGCACAGGAAGGGGATCCCCAGTACTGCTCATGGGGCTAAAGGAACCCATGGTGGACAGCACAGACTGCCACAACAGAATCTGCCAGTAGCAGGGGAAGCCACTAGTCCAGATACACATCCAGGAGCTAGGGTTAAATGTTTTGAATGCAACCAGTGGGGCCATGTAGCATACAGGTGTCCATGGAGGCAAGGTGGGGAACCAAAGGTGAGGGAGCCAGTAAGTGGGAAAGACAAAATGCCAATAGAAGATTGTCTCAAGACAACAGGGGTACCAAACTACCACCCTGCAGTTGTCCTGATAGGGAAGGATTTGGATGAGGCAGTACAATGTACTTATGCAGTTACATGTGGTCAGGCTAGGAGACAAGCATGTGGGTCTGATAGCCTGGGGGAGACCCAGAGAGACTGCATACTTGCAGCCAAGACTGGTGAGGACGTTACTTCAGGGAGGGAGCTACTCTGTAGCAGTGAGACTGAAGATGAGCCACAGCTGCTTGTGGGTACTGATGTTCCCTTGGACAGAGTGACTGCAAAGGTAGAGGTGAGTAGTAGTACCCAGGCTGACAATGAGGCACCACTGTCAGAGGATGCCAGACTTACTGTGGAAGGGGAGCTGGGAAGGGTTACAAGGAGAGATTTGAGGCAGGCACAGCTCTCAGACCCAACATTGCAAGGCGTGAGGCAGGTAGCTAGGGAGGCACCTGATTCTCAAGGGAAGGGGGAATCTGTATACTGGGACAAAGGGTTACTATGCAGAGAGTGGACCCCTGAGGGAGGGCTAGGAGGTGAGAGAGTACAGTAGTTGGTAGTGCCTAGAGCCTACCATCTGGCACTTCTAGCCATAGCCCATGATATTCCCTTTGCAGGTCATATGGGCATAAAACGTACAAAGAGTTGTATTTTGCAGAACTTCTATTGGCCTGGAATTTTGAGAGATGTAACAGGGTGCTACAGGACCTGTGGGCAGTGCCAAAAGGTAGGCAAGGTAGGAGACAAGGTGAGAGTTCCTTTGATGCCTTTGCCTGTGATTGAGGAGCCATTTCAGAGGTTAGCTATGGATATTGTGGGTCCCCTGAGTACCCCAAGTTCCACAGAGAAAAAGTATATCCTAGTGGTAATGGATTATGCTACATGATACCCTGAGGTGGTGGTGTTGTCCTCCACTGAGGCAGAGAAGGTGGCAAATGCTTTGTTAGAGATTTTCCGCAGGGTAGGTTTCCCAAAAGAAGTACTGACTGACAAAGGCGTCAATTTCATGTCAGACCTGCTGGCTTGTCTGTAGAAGTACTGTGGGGTGAAGCACATGCAAACCACCCCCTACCATCCTCAGACTAATGGTCTTGTTGAGAGGTTAAACTCTACAATCAAGTCCATGCCATTGGCATTTGCAGATCAGTTTAAGAGGGAGTGGGACAAATATTTGCCCCATCTGTTGTTTGCTTACAAGGAGGTTCCCCAGGAATCCACAGGCTTTTCACCCTTTGAATTGCTGTATGGCATAGGGTGAGGGGACCTCTAGATTTAATTCAAGATGAGTGGAAAGGTGAGTTGGAGTCTCACAAGGGGTCTGTTGTGGCATACATCCTAAACCTCATGACAAATCTCAGGGAACTCATGGGCTTGGCCCAGGAGAACCTGGTAGAAGCCCAACAACAGAAAAAGGTGTGGTATGACAGGAATGCTTGAGCTAGAGAGTATGCTGTGGGGCAGCAGGTAATGTTTCTCATTCCTGTCAGACACAACAAGCTGCAGGCAGCTTGGGAGGGACACTACAAGGTGGTAAGAAAGGTAAATGATGTTAACTACATGGTGGAACTGCTAGGCAGAAGGCAGGGGCACAAATTGTACCATGTTAACATAATGAAACATTACCATGATAGGGAGGCCCTTGTGCTGTGCATTTGCAGTGGATTGCAGGAGGAGTCTGAGGGAGATCCAGGGACTGATCTCCCCAGTGAGGCTCGGGCTGACACCCCAGTGGAGGGGGTAGCAATGTCCCAGCAGCTATCTCCTACCCAGGTTAGAGAAATCCAAGCAGTGTTGCAGGAATTTGGGGACATGTTCACTGGGAAACCAGGGTGCACCCACCTAGTGCGGCACCAGGTGGATACAGGACCCCAAAGACCTACTAGGCAGGCCCCTTATAGGGTGCCTGAGAGAGTCAAACAGACTCTAAGGGAGTAGGTACAGGAGATGCTGGAACTAGGGGCGATGCAAGAGTCCAACAGTCCCTAGGCCTCTGCAGTGGTCCTGGTGCCAAACAGGGATGGCAGCACCAGGTTCTGTGTGGACTACAGGAAATTAAATAGTCACACAGAGTCAGATGCTTACCCCATGCCTACGAGAGATGAGGCCCTAGAGCAGCTGGGTGGGGATAAGTATCTTACAACCACTGATCTTACCAAGGGTTACTGGCAGGTGCCCTTGACTCCCAGTGCTAGAGAGAAGTCAGCCTTTGTGACTCCTTTCGGCTTGTATGAGTTCACAAAGATGCCCTTTTGGAGGAAGAATGCCCCAGCGACTTTCCAGAGGCTGGTAGATCATATCCTAGTAGGAGCCAGAGGGTTTGCCCTTGCTTACCTAGATGATATTGCCATCTACAGTCATTCCTAGCCAGAGCACCTTCAGCATGTCAGGGAGGTGCTGGGCAGACTACAGAGGGCAGGGCTGACCATTAAGCTGAGCAAATGTCAGGTGGGTATGGTAGAGGTCTTCTACCTAGGACATAGAGTGGGGAGTGGTAAGATAAGGCCAGAACCTGCCAAAGTGGAAGCCATTCAGGCATGGCCTGCACTGGTTACTAAAAATCAGGTGGAGGGCATTTTTAGGGACAGCAGGGTACTACAGAAAGTTTGTCCCCAGTTATAGTATCATAGCTGCTCCCCTCACTAACCTGACAAGGAAGAACAGGTCAGATAAGGTAGTGTGGACCCCAGC
>NC_056738.1:408084448-408214448 GCF_019279795.1 Protopterus annectens
CATTCAGTCAGCTTGTTTCCATAATAGTAGAAAGGCCAGAGAGATTTCTAACAAAGAAAATCATATCAAATCCCTGAGCTGCCCTGACAAATTAGTACCCTTCTCCCTGTATCTCATTGCCTACAAGCTGCTCACATTTCAAGCACTGAAAAACACCATCCTATTTGACCTGCTTTTTCTGAACAGAACCACTGGCTCTTCAAACACAAACATGAAAGACCTTAACCTACACCAACAAATAAACAGAATTCTCCAGAAGGATAGATTCCTTACCCGGTGAATTCATTGTCTTTGGAATAAACTACCAATTCATGTCAAGCAAAGCATCACTGTGGCCATTTTCATGGATAATCTCAATGAATCAATGAATAACCACAAATTCACCTAGAGGTTGTCATTTTTGACCCTCTTGAAAAGAGCGGTGAACTCAACTAAGTGTGTATAAAAGCTGAATGCTTTCAGTTATGGACAGATATTTCATGGTCTCATGACTGCTTGTTACTATATTCCTATATGTGATCTGCTCTTGAATATTCTTTATGGCCCTGACTTGAGGCCTAGGCAGCAGTTTCTTAGCAATAAATTTACAGGAGTAATAGAACAATGTTTACTTTCAAAAAAATGTTACTAGCACATGTCTGTCTATCTAGCCTGTGTGAGCACCTACAAACTAGATGACCATGTAGGAAATCCCCTCATAGGAACATTTGATCTTTATGTACCAGATTTGAGAATCATGGGAACTGCTCAGGCAACACATTATAAATCATTATAAATCATTCCCTTGACATTACAGATCACTTGGCAGTTAAGGGAGTGGAAGCCTTCCCTTTTGATCCGTCACAGCCTCTCTGGACCAAAAGGGACCTTAATGTTAATATTTGTGGAATTAATTGCTCCCAGGACATCACAGAAATGGGCAATGTTGTAAAATGCCTGCATGGCATTTCTCTGCAATCCTGCTTAAACAGCTATGTTTCTCTACATGCTACAGCATAATGTCACAGAAATGATTCAGGATTCATGAGGCCGATACAAAATGTTACTAGCACATGCCACATATGCCTGTCTATCTAGCCTGTGTGAGCACATACAAGCTAGAAGACCATGTAGGAAATCCCCTCATAGGAACCTTTGATCTTGGTGTACCAGATTTGAAAATCATGGAAACTGCCCAGGCAACACATTATAAATCACTCCCTTGACATTACAGATCACTTGGCAGTTAAGGGAATGGAAGTCTTCCCTTTTGATCTGTCACAGTCCCTCTGGACCAAATGGGGCCTTAATTTTGATATGTGTAGAGTTTATTGCTCCCAGGACATCACAGAAATGGCAATGCTGTAAAATGCCTGCATGGCGTTGGTTATCTGCAATCCTGCTTAAGCAGCTATGTTTCTCTACATGCTACAGGATAATGTCACAGAAATGATTCAGGATTCATGAGGCCGATACCTGCAGTCTCCCTAATGTGTCCTCAGTAGGCTGATAAAAATCATAATGGCTATGAAGGTTAACACCTTAGTATCCACAGGAATATGTTTAGTATGTATCCCCCCCTCAGTTCAACTTGCGGGTGGCACACAATATCCCTTACAGTCTCTCTGTGAATGTAAAATGATCCACGATTTGCTGTCACCCAGCTCTTCATGCAGATGGTTACAGCATGCAGCAGCACAGGAACCAGTTCACATAGGCTGCTAAACCATGTAGCATCTGCTAATCTGTTTACTGCTCCCCTCACGCGCTGCATGATCTTCAGAGTCAAAACTGGAAATGCACTTCTGATTAGTCAGCCATTTTGGGTGCCGTCATTTGCATACACCGTGTGGCTCATTTGCATAGAGCTCCTCATTTCCATGTCATTATTCATACATTTTCATGTACTACATACCACTCTATTGTACCCTTTTCATAACTAGGCTTTGTCTTAGAATCATCCTCTCCCTTACCTTTGCCGACAACCTTGATAACCTTCATTGCACAATGTGCTAAGTGTTTCTGCTTTTTAATTTCTCAAAGTCTTTTGGGTTTCTTGTACCATGATGGGAATGGACCCCATTTCTAAATCAAAATATGGTTACATTTCTGAAATTAGTACTTTTTCAATCTTTGATGTTAGCCAAAAGTGCTCTTTGCAGTACCTGCACTGTGCCCAGAAATGACTTATTCTGCAATTCATATGGAGTTACAAGAATCGGTAGCATGTGTTAATATGACTGCACATTATTTTTTATGAGACCCATTACTTCTACTATTATTGGAAAAGTCTGGGTATCCTTCTTCCACATTGCCCTCATTTCTGCCTACAAATATGAGTATTTTATTACTATGGGTCTCTCTGTCTGCATGTAAGACACTGTAAAGTACTGCATGTAGCAGTTTCAATGATCAATGCTACTTTTGTCTTCTTTTCATGGACTATATATGTTGTTTTCCCAAAACTGTTTTTTTTTAACTGTTGGTAATGGGTGATTCCATGTGAAATAAACTTCATCATTCTCTATAATTCTTTGTAGTTCAGATTTCCAATACTTCTCAGCTACTTCAGTATTGCAATGTGTTTGCACAATCCCCAAAGTAACAGCCTTGCCACATTATTATGCCTTTCAGTATACAGGCCTTCTGCCATTAGTGTATCACACCCTGCTTCCAGTTCTGTCTTACAGAACCTGCATTTGTCTACAAGTGTCTGTGAGTCTTAATGCTCAGAAAGGTCCACAAGTGGTAAGAATAAATGGTCCACTGAAACAACATCCTTATGAATGGGCTTGTGTCCGGCAAACAGTAATTCTTAATATATTATATTTAATAGTTTCTTTGTCTTGTATACCGCGGTGGTGCAGCAGTAGCATTGTTGCCTCACAGCAACAGGTTCTCCCGTTCGATTCTCGGCTGGAGTGCGGGGAGTGCCTTCTGTGTGGAGTCTGCATGTCCTCCCCGCAGTTGGGTGGGCGTTCGAAAGACATGCGTAAATGGGCATGCCTTTATTGAAGGTTGAACGTTAAGCTGGCACCTCGGCATTCATTAAAATCTACTGCCAATCATTAGCAGACTGGAGTTCCCCTGTGGTGACCCCTAATCGGGAAAAGCCGAAAGACAACAACAATAGTTTCTTTGTCTTGGACCATACTCATACCAAATTCAGAACATTCTCAGCTTCCTAGTTTAATCACTTTCTTCCTCTTACTGTAAATACTTAATGTGAAACATGTTGCTATTCAAATAGAAACAGAGTATATCTGATTCATGATAAAGCCTTTAATATTGCTCATTGTTTAAGCCCCTTTCATAATTAGCAATGTCTTCATGCAAACCCCAGTAAATTTGATCAATAAACTGGTAAGCTGGAATCAACACTTCTGACTTTTGATAAATTGCAGTAAAATTTAGATTACTATTTCCTACCATTAATACTTTAATCTGTTAATTTCATGTTCAGACCTTATTTCCTCTTCATATACCATCATTTAATTATCTTTAAAACAAAAACAAACAATAAACAACAAAAAAGTCATATTTATATACCATGTTTGTTATCAGTGTGTTTTGCACATATAGTACTTAAGCAAAAGTGTGGTGCAAGCTCTGTGAAACCATCACCGTACACAGCCTGGAATCTGCAGGCATCACAATATGAGGTAGGGCTGTTGGATAAGGCACTTGGGAAGTCCCTTTCTCTTTTGTTGTACATGACTTTGCCTAGACAGACAATGTTATTACCTTTTTGGACTTGGGCCTGGAGAGGACCACATTGGTGAGGTAACATGGCAAGCTATTTTTGCTTTGAGAGCATTTTCTCTGAGCCAGGTGATAGATGGATGGTGGTCATAACTGTGATGCAGTACTGAGTACAGTTTATGGACAATATGATGTCAATTTCCAAGATGTCTGCTATCATGACTGTTATTCACCTTGCTGACTATTTATGTCGCCAGAGATCCAGGAAGCTATGAGTGTGATAGACACCCATTTCTGGTCAAAAGCATCTGGTTGTGGCTGTGTGGAAGAACCACACTCAAAGTCAGACTATATGATCAGGTCTGCCTTCAGAAACTAATTATGATACCATGCCATTGTGGACTAAACATTGTCATAGTGATAAGAAACTTCATATTTTTTCAAAAGCCAAACTGCAAAATATATTGGAGGGGGCTATTGCAAGTCTACTGTTACTATTGATTTTAGGGAATCTGATGACTCCATATCTGCATTTCACAGGCTTTAGCTTTCTAGAAGAAATGCATATGCAGGCTTGGTAACGTTTGTTACCTTAGGACTGGGAAGAATGTGGTTGTGACTTCTGCTGAAAGGGTGCTTTGAGTCTGTGTCAAAATGATTATTTGTTGCATCGTACTTAGGAATGAAGACACTGAATTTCAGACAGATGAGCTCTAGGTGTTTTATAACAGGATTTTTCAGGACTTTGTAAGAATTATTTTCTTTTGGTTAATAACAAAACTGTTATGGACTGAGGCAGCTGGGTTCACTGGGACATATCACCTGTACTAAGGAACTGAAAGAATTATGGTAATTAGCTTTAATAATCAAAGTGTAAACAATGCTGATATGACTTTTCTTGGTGAAGCAGACAAGAGTCTTTTAAATCATCATCAGACATGATGGACTGTGAAGAATTATGCTGAAGACATTGAAAGATAACATTAAACTATCTGGTGGTCACTAATGTGGACATGTTCTGCCTATTTTTTTTATAGACTTGGGAAAAGAGGCATTTTTTGTTGTCTGCTAGATGCAAAAATCTCTGCTAAGACAAAAGGAGTAAAATAACATTTACATTTGCAAGCAATGTACAGGATTACATTCACATTATAATCTACAGTACACAGAGTTTCATTCTCATTGCATCATACCACTAACAGTGATTGACATGCGTGTGCACATGGAAGATTACTGATCTGATCTGGAGGCACCCATCCCCTAGCATAAAACTGTATGTGTGGATATATCAGGGGAAGAGTTAGGAAAAATCAGTTTTGGAGAACTGGTATGGTCAGGCAGATTTCAATTTGAGAAGGAAAACAGGCAGAAGTTGTTTAAGCACCCCATATGAAGACAGAAAAAGTTTTAATGAAATGTGCCGGTTTACATTTAAATTATTTAAGAACAGAAAGACTTGGGTGCTTTCCATTTAGATCTGGTTATGTTGTTTTTCTTTTAGATACCAGGTTGATGCCAGGAGGTGTCTGAGTCTGTTTCAGAAGTTGTCTGAGGCTGTGAGTCAGTTTTTGTTATTACAGAAATCGTTACTAATAAGGTACTGTGGTAGGTAAGGTGGTATATATGTGGAGGAAGGAAGGCAAATTGCTATAAATGCACTACTGGTGAGAAAACTGGGATTTCAAACATGTCTTTTTTTTTATAATCACAAGGTGCCCCAGAGTACTATATTGTTTATATTTGTGGGACATGCAATTGAAGGATGCTGCATGGCAGAGGTTTATATTTTTGAACTGATAAAAAGAATATGTAAAATAATCTCAAACAGATTCACCCCAAACTCCAGATTCTAACTACATCACTATTAATGAAATATATGGGGGAGATGAACTATGGCAGAACATGTGGGGATGTGTGGGGAGCCTAAGGATGTCAGGAAAAATACTTGATATGGAGTTGCACTTACCACATTGATGGTATTTGTTTCTCAATAAGAGACAAATGTCATGGGAAGTGACAGAAGGAAATGACAGTGCTGTCACATTTAGTATGTGAGTATGAACCAGTTAATGAGGTGGGGGAAACTATACAGAAGGAAGAGGGGAAAGAGATACCAGAAGGGTCACCAGAGAGTGGTCTTCCGGAGTTTTGGAGAAAGAAGTATATATATTGGATTGGATTATAGCAAACTGGAAGTTAAGGATGTGTCAGGGTGAACCATAATAGGGGTAGGAAGAACACTCAAGTTGTATGCAAGGTGTGTATGGGGAGAAGAACAGTTGAAACTTTTATAGAATAATGAGCTCTGTTTCAGGATATGTGGATGGAGGAGTGTTTTTAGAAATATACATTGTCAGCAGACATGGATAGGAGATGATTAGAACTACACAAATATAAGCTGAATTTGTCAAAGTTGCCACGACTGTCAGTCTTGTAAGTTCTATAACTTCAGTAAAATGATTAAAAAGATTATGCATGAAATATTATTAAACCTAAATGAAACTTTTCAAAAGTAAAATTGACTCCATATAATAACAGAAACTGTTCAAAAGTAAAATTGTCTTCATCTAATAGCAGAAATGATAATATGAAACAAGGTTAAGATGCAAATAAATTAGAGTGTAAAAATGAGTTTGCACAGCTGTTTCTCAAGTAACTGTATAATATGAGCTGCAAATAAGTTTTGATGTCTGCAGCTCATGGAACCAAAAGCTGCTTTTTATTCCATTAAAATTTTAAATATAACCAATACTTTGTAAAAAAATAAGACTTTCAGAAGTGCTTTTACATCATTTCAGGTTGCATAAACAAATGTATTACTGTTCCTTTAATAACATGTACTGTTTTAACTTTTTCCTCTTTTCAACCATCCTACTTCCAGGTTTCTCAGCTTGCCAGATCACAAACTTTGTCATATGCTACACTGGATATATAATTCATAAATAATCTTGTCTTCCATAGTGAAAGGTTGCACTATGGTAGGACAGCCAAAATATGTATTTATTTGTTTTTGTTTACCAGGAAAGTCTGACTGGGTAATACCCAATGTGAGAGTGTTCAATCTCGCCGTTTGTTCTTACACATGGGTTCGGAGCCAATCCTCGGCTCCGAGTCGGCCGCTTAGCAAAGCTCTGCATCGAGAAGAAGCTCGAGACCAACCTATCTCCCACAATTCCCTCTGCCCTTACCTCAGATCTAGTTTGCCGCTGCAACTGATCACACCGCTTAAAGAGCTCTGAGCCAACGTCAGATAAGATACAGCTTTTTTTCTAATACAATTTGATCTAAAAGTTCTTGTATTTATAAGACTTGTTAGTGTGTGTGTGTGTGTGTGTGTGTGTGTGTGTGTGTGTGTGTGTGTGTGTGTGTGTATGTTCTTGGTTCCGATTGACTAAATTATTAGTGTTTTCTAACAGTTTTATTTAGTTAGGATCCCTAGGGCCTACCCCACTCACTAAATATCGGATTCGACTGTTAAATTGTTAATAATCACTTCTTATCCTTTCTTCACAGCCTTTGGCTAAGTTTAAGTGTAGTGATTGTTATTTCACTGTTGCTTGTGACCTTTTTTTCACTTGACATGCCTGAAAAGGTGAAGTCAGGCTTTAAAAGATGTCAGTGCGGACAGAAGATGTCTGTCACAGACAACCATAGCTCCTATGTCTACTGTCTTGGCCCTCTCCATCTTCAGGAGGACTGCTCCATATGTCACTCCTTTAGTGGAAGGGTCATGACAGATAGGCGCAGGAAGCTTATGGACAGGGGTCTTCTGAAGCCTGCTTTTCAGGAGGCTTTAGATAAGTCAGACCAGACTTCTAAATCTTCGAAGGAGTCGAAGACTTCAGAGCCTACGTCATTGGCTCTGAGCTCTTCCTTTAAAGTTTGTTCACCGGTTCCACAGACTTCGGGGCCGAGTATCGAGCTAGTGTCTGTCACCGAGCCTCGAGTCTTGGAGCCGGTGACGGAACTGCCACCTCCGGCTCTTTTGAGGTCGGCACCATCCTCAATTCCTTCGACGCGGTCTTCCAGGCCCCTCTCCGACACCGACGTAGATCGTGTGGTGCAGAAGTTGATGGAGAACACGGCCCTGTCCAAACTCATTGCAGTCTCCTCTCAGTTGGTGTCGAGACTCGAAGGCCTTCCCTTGTCTCCATCTGGTCCTCCTCCAAGGCCTAATCAGCCCTCAGAGCCGGGAGACGCTGATCTGTTGATAGTGGAGCCCTTGGTCTCTTTCTCGGTCAGCACCGTTGACCTCGACTCCGTCGGAACCTCTCCCGGACTCGCGGAGCCGACGATCTATCTTTGGTTCCGGGACCGAGAGTCGAACCGATGTTTCGGTGCCGACTCTCCCTCTCGGCGCCTCGGCACGGATCACCTCGGCTCCGTCCTCGGGGTCGGTGCCCTTGGCTTCCACGTCGGAGATACCTCCGTGTTCTTCAGAACCAGGGGATTCCTCGGCTCGGGGTCCAGGGGCCTTCGACCTTATGAGGAAGATTTTGTCTTCCCAGACAACTACGTCAGCAGAAGCAACGTCTCCCTCCCATAAAGGCCCGTTGTCCTCTTCTGCACCTACGGCTACTCAAAAGCGTCGAGCACCAGTGTCTCAGCCGCTCCCAGAGGGAGCCCCCTCTTCCTCGGAGGCGTCATCAGATGCCCCCCCCGATGACGTCCCGAGGAAAAGATTGTGCAAGAGGAGGCACTTGGATTCTCCACAAGAGTCCTTAACATCAGACACTGACTTAGATGAGTCAGAAGGGTCCCCAAAATCACCTTCGGAGGATGTCTCCTTCTCTGACATCCTGGAGATCCTAAAACAGAGAGGTGATTGGCAAGCCCTACCCCCTTCTGAGGATGAGTCAGTCTTGCTGAAGACATTCGGTGCTCGCCCTTCTTCCTCCTGGGTCACTCCGCCCTTCGACGAGTTAATGGGTTTGATTGCTCGAAGGGCGTGGGAGACACCTGACACAATGGAGCCAGTTCCCTGAAATCCTAATAAGTATATTACGGCCCCTCAGGATAAGGCATACCTCACAAAGGGAGTTCCAGTGGACGCTATGGTGGTGGCAGCTGCCACTAAAAAGGAGATGTCTGAATCTTCCTTGTCTGTCCATCCGCCTAACAGAGATTCTAGGACAATGGACAGGTATGGGAAGCGCATTTTCAGTTCAGCGACTTTTTCCATGTGATCGCTGAACTATTTGACACACTTCACATGCTTACAGAGGGATCTAGTCAAGGAGTTGGGAGATACCCTCCAGGGTACCACAGATGCTGCTGTCGCGGATAAGGTTACAGCACAGCTCAATACCCTTACATCTATTGTAAACTCGTCCATGAGGCTCATATCGTATGCAGCCGAAGGGTCGAGTAGGGCTGCGGCTTCAGCGTTTGCTCTCCGTAGACAATCCTGGATGCGCCTATGCTCCTTTGCGGAAGCCTTCAAGTCTTCCTTTACTAACGCCTCTTTTGATGGTGCCACTCTTTTTGGCCCCAAAGTAAAGGAGACCCTTACCCGGTGTGAACAAGAGGGAAAGACTCTGTCTGCTGTCGGAGTCCGTTTTTCCACCCCATCCAGACCGTACCCCAAAGGGCAACGAGGTGGGAAAATGTGGTTTTGTAAACCCTAGGGTTCTTTCCCGAGCACACAGGGTGATGCCCCCTCCAGAGGCAGAGGGGGGGCAGAAGTGGAAGACGTCGCCCTGGCGGCAGAGGGGGTCTGCAAAACCAAGGCGACAGGGATACGGTCCCTGGGAAGCCTTTCCAGCACTCCTGAAGGGAGGCCCGACTGTCCTGCTCTGGAGGCAGTCAGGGGTCGCTTAGCTTTATACCCTCAGGCCTGGCAAAGTCTTACCTCAGACAGATGGGTAAAAAGCATTATTACCAGAGGTTACAAAATTCCATTTCTATTTCCTCCGTTACTGCAGAAAAGATTCTCAGATGTACCGCCCCATCTGCGAGAACCTGCAGCTATAGAAATTTCAAAGCTGCTAGAAAAAAGAGTCATCCAACCAGTCCCGGCAGACCAAAGAGGATTTGGAACTTACTCAAGGTTCTTTTTAGTTCCAAAAAAGACAGGGGACTGGAGGCCAATTCTGGACCTAAGCAAGCTCAATACCTTTGTGAAGAAAGAAAAGTTCCGGATGGTCACGCTTCAATCGATCCTTCCATTCTTACAGAAGGGTGACTGGATGTGCTCAATAGATCTCAAGGACGCATACTACCACATCAAAATGGCCAGAGCATCCAGAGATCACCTGCGCTTCTGGCTGGGAGCCAGCTACTTTCAGTTTTGGGCCCTGCCCTTTGGTCTAACCTCAGCCCCCAGGGTTTTCACCAAATGCATGGCAGTGGTAGCGTCTCACTTGAGATGCCTAGGATTCCGGGTGTTTCCGTATCTGGACGACTGGCTCCTTACTGCCACCACCAAGCATCGACTGATACAGGCCAGGGACTACACACTCGGCATTTGTGTTCAACTCGGAATTTTGATAAATTTTGAAAAATCTGCCTTACAGCCATCACAGCCTATCTCATTCATAGGGGCAGATTTGGATACCCGTTACTTGCTTCTAAGACTTCCCCCAGAAAGGATAGCCTCCCTACAAAAGCACATATCTCTACTTCTGTTGTCCAAGAAATCCCCAGCCAAACTGGTTCTAAAAGTCTTGGGACTCATGTCAGCTTCCCTCATTGCAATTCCCTTGGGAAGACTACACATGAGAGTTCTTCAATGGCTGCTGTTCGCACAATGGTCGTTCCAGCAGTTACCGCTGACACACGAAATTCACATCACAAACACTTGCAAAACACACCTGTCTTGGTGGTTACAGAATTGCAATCTCATTGGCGGCCGACCGTTTGTGTTACCCACACCAACAGCTACAGTGACCACGGACGCTTCCCTGATAGGGTGGGGGGGGCATCTTTCAGGGACAGACAGTCCAAGGTGAATGGACTAATCTAGAGTACAACCTGCACATCAATGTCCTGGAGATGAGGGCAGTGTTTCTAGTGTTGCAACATTTTTCCTCCCTTCTACCTCTAGGGACCATTGCAGTTCAAATGGACAACATGTCCGTAGTCTGGTACATAAACAAGCAAGGGGGAACCAAATCTTACAGTTATGCAGCGAGGCCATGAGAATTTGGCAATGGGCAGAGTCCACGGGTCGCTTTCTGATAGCAATGCACATCCCGGGGTTATCCAACGTTATAGCGGACAGGTTGAGCAGAGCCATCCTGTTACCTCATGAGTGGTCCCTCAAACAGACAATAGCGGACAGGATATTCCGCAAGTGGGGCCAGCCTTGCTGCGATCTGTTTGCGTCTCCAATGAACGCCAAATGCAGAAGCTACTTTGCCCTATTACCCCCACCAGGGGAAGTCCCCAGGGATGCTCTGATTCATGATTGGCCCCCAGGTCTCCTGTACGCCTTTCCCCCTATGCCTCTGATACCGAGATTTCTCCAGAAAGCCAAGGATCCGGAAAGGACTGTAATTCTCATTGCCCCATTCTGGCCTCGTCAAATTTGGTTTCCCTTTCTTCAAGCACACCAAATACAGGAGCCCTGGATCCTGGACCCAGAGCCAGATCTACTGACCCATTCATCAGGAGCTCCCCACCCATTGCTCCTGTCCCTCAGATTAGCAGCTTGGCTGCTCCGCTTCCCTTCTTAGCCAGGTCTGATCTTCCTTCTCTGGCGGTTCAGAACATTCTAGTAGCCTCCCATAAAGCTTCCACTACAAAAATTTACACTAGTAAGTGGAAGCGTTTTGTATACTGGGCAACTGCACAACATTTAGATCCCTTAATAGCCCCACTAAAAAAAGTTTTAGAGTTCCTATCCATGCTAATTCACCAAGGAGCTTCTACTGCCATCTTGAGGGTTCAGTTGGCTGCTATTTCTAACTTTCATGTAGGGGAGAATGGAGCGCCTATTATGACTTATAGGCTTTGTAAAGCCTTTTTAAAAGGATCCTTTCATCTTAGACCACCAGTCAGGTTTCCTACTGCTCCGTGGAAGCTAAACCTCCTTTTATCCCAGCTAATGCTACCACCTTTTGAACCAGCCTCTTCCTGTTCCTTAAAGTTCTTGTCCTGGAAAACTCTCTTTCTAGTAGCTGTCACTTCAGCCAGACGAGTGTCAGAACTTCAAGCTCTTTCCATTAAACACCCATATTTAATTTTTCACCCGGATAGGGTATCCTTACGCACCAACCCCTCTTTTCTTCCCAAGGTTTGTTCAGTCAACAACATTAATCAATCCATTGAACTCCCCACATTTTTCAAAAACCATTCCAATAAGCTGGAATATATGTTGCACAAGTTGGATGTTCATAAACAACTCAGATTCTATCTAGATAGAACAAAAGATCACAGAAAAGCAGACCAACTCTTTATAGCCTTTGCGGACAACAAAAAGGGCATGGCAGTGATGAAGCGTACTCTCTCCAAATGGCTATCTGATTGTATTACCTTTGTTTATACTGCTACTGATCAAAGTTTGCCCACCAAACCAAAAGGACATTCTACTAGATCAGTCTCCACATCTTTGGCTCATGCGGCCCGCCTACCTTTGGATACTATTTGTGCGGCCGCCACTTGGTCTAAACCACATACGTACATCACTCATTACAAAGTGGATAGGATTTCCAGGGACAGGGCAACCTTTGGTTCCACTGTGCTCAGGAACGTTCTTCTGTGAGTCTCTCAGGGTCATGGAGCTAGGGACGCTACCCATGTGTAAGAACAAACGGCGAGATTGAACACTCTCACATAAAGAAGTTATGTCCTTACCATAACGTTCCATGTGGAGTGTTCATCTCGCCTTTGTTCTTACATTCCCACCCTCCCACCCTCAGGTCAGGAAGAACGTCCGATTTAGAGGTCTGGTTTGGTTCTCCCACTACTGATTTCTCTCTATTGTGCTGCTGGTTTCAGTTACGCCCTTGTATGTATGTATGTATGTTTACATTATTGTTGCTGGATCTGGTGTTGTTTTGCAAACTAGATCTGAGGTAAGGGCAGAGGGAATTGTGGGAGATAGGTTGGTCTTGAGCTTCTTCTCGATGCAGAGCTTTGCTAAGCGGCCGACTCGGAGCCGAGGATCGGCTCCGAACCCATGTGTAAGAACAAAGGCGAGATGAACACTCCACATGGAACGTTATGGTAAGGACATAACTTCTTTTTTTCAGCAGAGGCCCAGGCAGAAAAGCTCTATTTGCTTACATTCCATTATACTAAGTTTCAGTCTACACAGTGTAGTTGCATTTCTATTTACATTTATACATAAACAGTAGTAACATTTATAAAATGTATGTAATATACATCCTGCGGCAAAATGAATAAAAAAATCCATTGCTTCCACTACCTGATGGCATACAGTGATCTAGCAGGCCACTCAAAATACTCCATGACAGCTCTGAACTGGTGAGTTAGTGTAGATTAAGCTGACAGTCTGGATGTGATTTTATAAAACATATATTATTAATAGGAATTTAGTTTGCAGAGTAGATTATCTTCATCACTGTTATAAAAGAACAAAATGACACAGGTTAATATCACAAAGTGTAATCCACAAGTTAAGCACTTTCATTCCATAATGTAAGGAATGACTTTAGAAATGAAAGCTACATTATCTTCCTGTGTTTTAAAAATACTTCCTGTTACATAACAGATGACATCATCACACATACATAATTAATTAGTCACTGAAACACTACTCTTAAAGTTACAGAACCATTTTAAATCCATGTATTAAAAATACTTACAATATTTGCTTTAATCAGCTAAGATGAACAAGTGTCTTCAATCCCCTTTAATCCCTCTGACAACTTTGTCTGACAGGTGATATGGAAATTATATTAGAACAGCAGCTGCTCATAACACAAGACCTACATACTACAACCTAAGCAAGGGGGAAAATAAGTTGTAAAATGACTTACAACATGAAAAATTCATCAGGGTGGGGGAGTTGTGCTAATGGATTATTTCAACTACTCAAGCAAAATGTTGGGATATTTGAATGAAGGCAGCCTTTATATATTTTTTATGTTATGTTTTTTATTCTTGTATTAACATGCTGTTTACTTATTATTGTATTACTTTTTATAAATATATTACTGGAGGTTTTCTACTTGGGTCTGAAAATTGACTATAATTGCTGAGCTGGACCAACTCGGTTAACAAATGTGGAATAAATAAATAAATAAACAAATAAAGCCTGGCATCAAAAAATGAAATCAATATAGCCTATGTAAGGCTTGATAACTGGTTGGAGCACATATGTTTGACCAACCAATGGAAATACTTAAAAGTGAAACAACCAGTTATTCTTTCCCTATTTGGTATCCCAAAAACTCGCAAAAAGTGTCTTGGACCCTCCACTGTGTCTGATAGTTCTTTGGGCTCAAAAACTGAGCCTTTTGTGCAACTGGTGGACAGAGAGTTAAAAACTTTTTCTGCTACCCCCTCCCCCATGTGCTTAAGAACTCTTGGCACTTTTTAAAGGTAATGGCTGGCTGTGAATTTTTAAGACTCATTTTGTGTGACTATGGATGTGGTGGATTTGTTTACAGTGATTCCAAATGAACTATGATTGGAATGGTTCCTAGAATCACGTTACATTAAATCCACCCTAACTCAAAAAGACATTAATATTATTGTTGGGTGTATGAAGATGGTACTGAAAAACAACTTTGTGTATTTTGATGTGAATATTTTAAACAAATCAAAGGTATTGTAATGGGGTAGCCTCAGCTCCAGTTTTTGCAAATATAATCTTATGGTATTTGGATACTGAATATGTTTTGCATATTATGTATAAACCATATATGAAGATCTATCTATGTTTTCTAGAAGATATTTTTACTATCTGGATAGGTGAACAGCAAGATACAGTAACAATACTGAAAGATTTCTACAATTTACTAGTAAAATTAGCACAGATTCTATTGACTACTTAGATGTTACCTTGGTTAAGAATCACAGGTACCAGAAGTATGAATCAAATATATATATATAAACCCTACCTTCTCAAATAATTACCTTCACTTCATCAGTAATCATCCATTTTGGCAAAAACATAACTAGGTCAAAGGGCAGATGGTGAAGTTGTCTAGATTGGTCTGCATTGATGTTACATTTCAAAAAGAATTAATTAAATCGACAAATATATTTGTCAACAGAAGCTACTCCAGTGAATTGTTAACTAAAGTTCATGAAGAGGTGGTCAAAAATAGGGAAACAAAGTTTAAGACTATTCTTAAAGACCCCGGAGCAGTTGACACAAGCCCTAAGGTAGACTGAAAAGACTACCTCAAAACTATGATTATGTCATACAACAAAGGGAACAATGATATAAAGAAAATTATCAACAGAAACTGGAAGGTAGTTTTTGTATCCTAGGCTTACTTGGAAAGTCAGGTGACAGCCCACTTTATGTGTACAAAAGGGGTAAAAACTTAAAATCATACTTTGAGAAGGGAAATGATTACAACTACTCCAGGGCTGAAAAAGATGGGATGAAAAAATGTAAAGTGTTCAGAATGTATATATGTTTTGGATTCAGTGAACATTACCATGAGTTTCTACCAAAGGTTAAATATGACTGCAACAGTAGGGGAGTAGTATACCTTGCTAGTTGTATAACATGCTCAGCTTTTTATATAGGGAAACAGAAAGAGCTCTGGAAGTCAGGATTTATGACTGTGTATATGGTATTAGGAAAAATGATACAAGTAACACCCTGAATAGGCATTTTAGGCAATGTAGGTACTTCATAAAGTTTCTATTGTTTATTCTTGAAAAAGATCCACCTTTACTAAAAGGGGAACCTGTTGGGTTGGTGTATCAGGAATTATGTTGGCAATTATTGATTGATGCTTCCCATCCCCAGGATTAAATGACACATTCAGCATTAGTAGTGTTTTAGCTCTTAGAGCAGCTAAACTGTAAAACCTATAATCAAGCATTTTTCTTTTTAAAGATAGTTGCACCCTGTTTTAACATATTTTAGCAAATTTCAAACAACTAAACATTTCAAACACATTTCTGGGAAAACACTTTTAAGTACTTTCTAGTTACTGGTGATGCCATATGTATATTTTATATTCACAACACAACCTGATCCTAGAAAAAAAAAGATATTTTTTTAAATGTTTCTAATGTATGTATTTTGCATGTACTTTTATGTGCCTTCATATTTCATATTTATATTTATTAAAGCAAGTATTTTAAAATGGTTCTGTAACTTTAAGGGTACTGTCCAAATGACTGACTAATTAATTATGCATGCATGATGATGTCATCTGTTATGTGACATGAAGTCTTTTTAAAGCACAGGAAGATGATACAACGTTCATTTCTGAAGATGTTCCTTACATTACGAAATGAAAGTACTTAACTTGTATGAAGTTCTGTGATACTAGCTTGGACCAGTGTTCTTTTTGGATTTTTTGTACATTGCTTTTTGATATATTTTTTTGGTTCCTTGTATGGTATAGAGGGACCTGATGTTATATATCATAGCATGCTGGAGGTGAAAAGCTTGGAAGGGGGGGGGGGCAGAAAGCAGACACTATACCATATACAGAAACCAAACTAAACCCAAGATATTTACAGGAGAGGAGCCACACTGTCATTATGCCTGGCAGAAAAACATGGCATTCAGCTACCATCAGTGCTGTGTAAAGCCCTCTCATTCAAGCATCAGGAGAAATACTGTCAAATACTACTATAACATTGCATAGTGTTCAGTGGCATTCTGATACACCACAACATACAAAAGGGCATAAAGGCCTTCTGCCATATAACTCTTTGTAAATTGTTTATGGATCCCACCCATGAGCTCAGTAAATCCATGCACTATGTTAATGAAATGGCTAGGATTCATATTTACATACATCTCTCTCTCTCTCTCTCTGTATATATATATATATATATATATATATATATATATATATATATATATATATATATATACACACACACACACACACACACACACACACACACACACACACATGTATGTATGTGAATGCTTATACATATATATAGGTTAATAGGTGTGTACTAGGCTAATCGCCCTGGAGCCTTTACAAGCCTAGCCTGTAGAAGTGCCCTGGCATTGTGCTGCCAGATGTTAGTTCCCAGTGCCTCTATCAAGTACAGCCACTGGAGTGTTCCCCCGGGGTGAAATTTCTATTTCCCATCCACTCATCAAGATTTCACTTAAAGAGGGCCAGTGAGCTGCTCTGCTTGACATGTATGGGAAGTCTATTCCATGCACAGTTTCTGGGTTATGAACCTGTCCCTCCAGCATGTTCTGTTTATTGTGGTAATGAGGTTGAGGTCTCTGAAGTGTGTGGTGCGGAGAGATTGGGATTTCTTTAGATGTAGCATTTCTAGCAGAGTTGGGTCAGACATGGCTTTGTAAGTCAAGCAGAGATTGCCTTTTAGTAGACAATACGACACAGAGAATAGCTGGAGTTGTTTGAGTCTGTCTGTGTAGGACATGTGTTTAAGGCCTAGGATCCTTTTTGTGAGGTACTTTTGTGGCCTTTCCAGCTGTTGCGTGTGTCTAGTGAGGTACATGCCAAATGGGGCATTGTACTCGATGATTGACCTTATGAGGGAAGAGTAGAGGGACATAATGACCTCTTTCTTCCTGGATGCAAAACACTTAGTAATGAGATGCGCCACATAGAAGGACTTTCTGACCACAGTGACAATGTGGTGGTCAAAAGAGAGGTTGCTGTCAACCTGTGTTCTGAGATCTCTTATAACCCCTTCTGTGTTCAGTGGGCTCCCATCAATGTAGTAGTCAGTGGGAACTGAGTTTTTCCCAAGGAGGATGACAAAGCATTTTTTGTCATTAAGCTTAAGGCCATGGTTTCAACACCAATCAATGGTCTCAGTGATGTCTTTGTTTAGGATGTCTGCATCACTTGGGGAGTTAATAATGGCTCCCAGCTTGCAGTCGTCTGTGAACTTAGTCATCCAGAGTCCCTCCTTGTTGGCCTGGACTTCTAAGAAGTAGATGCTAAACAGGAGAGGACCCAGGATCGATCCCTGTGGGACTCCATTCATGACTGGTCAGCAATCTGACTTGTTTTCCACTACTTTCCCACTGTGGGTTCTATCTGTGAGCCAATTTGTGACCCACCTAGTGATATAGGGGTTGATGCCTAGTTTGGTGAGTTTATCAATAATTCCTGAGTGGGGAATGGTATCAAAGGCATTTGCCAGATCAAGGTAGGCTGTATGAACTGCCTTGCCCTCATCCACAGCTCTGGTTACTGACTCAAAGAAGTAAACCAGGTTGAGCAGGCATGCTCTACCTTTCACAAAACCAAATTGCGTGGGATGTAGAGTTTGGAGATTCCCTATATCCTTGTTAATTAGATCCATGATGCTGTGCTCCATAGCCTTCAGGCTAATGGGGTGATAATTCCCAGGGTCTGTAGTCACTCCCCCTTTATGGAGAGGGATGACTGTAGCATTGCGCCATTCACTAGGGACAAAGCCCGAGGTGAGGCTGTGATTGAACAGGGCACACAGATGTGGTGCCAGTTCACTTTGTAGTTCATGTACAACACATCCAGGGATATTGTTGGGTCCCATGGAAGCTGTATTCTTGGCCTTGGACAATCCTGTGCTGCAGTAGTGCTGGGTGCCTGACATTCCTCCGGTATTGTGATTGATCCTTTGGGGGGGGGTAAAGTAGGCATTGAATCTTTCAGCCAGTATGCTGGCAATATCTCTTTGCTCAGTATAGGAGGTACCATTGTGCAGTAACTCAGAGCAAACCTGGGTATTGCTGTGGAGATTCTTGATATAACTATAGAAAGCTTTGTGGTTATTTGCAGTGTCTGCCACAATTCTGCCTTCATAGCTGGCTTTAGAGGTTTTGATGAGGGATCTCAACTTTTTGTTGAGACTAATAAAGGAGTTTTTCCAGTCATGGGACTTCACCCTTTTCTGCAACAGTTTCTTCCTTCTGTTGTAGAGTTTATTAATGGCAGTGGATCACCAGATTGGCTTCCTTTTTTTGGAGGAGAGTGTCTTGGTTCTGTTGGGTATGGCTAGTTTCATATATTTATGTATGCATTTGTACAGCGCTTTGATGTATGATTTGGCAGTCATGCATCTATTTTCCATTGACATGGGTACCATGAAGTTAGCCACCTTTGTTCTTAGGAGCCCAAAGTCAGCTTTGGAGAAGTTTTTCATGGTGGTTACCTTTGCGGGGGGTGAGATGTGAATTTCCATGGTGATTAGTTTGTGGTCGGATCTAACCAGGGAGGAACTGACTATTGGTGTACAGCAAAGGTTGCCCATGTTTGTAATAGCCAGGTCAAGGATGTTGTTTCCTCTAGTGGGGGTAAGAATGAGCCTATCCAGGGCATTGGAATTGATGAATTCCAGGAAGCGTTGGGCCAGTGTATCGGTGCATGAGTATTTTTCCCAGTTGATGGAGGGGTAGTTGAAGTCACTTAGTATGAGAGTGTTGGGTTGGACCCTAATAGTTTTCAGGGTGCTTAGAAATGTGGAGTGAGAGTCTTGAGACATGGTTGGGGACCTATAGCAGGCTGTGACCTGAATCGCCAACTTACCCAATGTTAGTTGTACCTGAAGTATCTCAGATGCTTTATGCTGGGCTACTAGTCTGGAGGTGTGTATATCCTTTATGAATATGGAGGCACCACTACCTTTTGAGCTTCTGTCCATGTTCTGGGGCCGAAAGGTGTGGAATGAGTTATAGCCTGGTAGCACAGGGGTGCTTTCTACTGCTTTAAACCAGGTCTCCATTACAGCACAAACATCGATGTTCTCCATTTTGAGGAGTGCTTTGAGCAAGTGCATCTTGAGATTTAGACTTCTAGCGGTGAGTAGCATGACCATCAGATTGCATTTATTTATAGCTGTTACGGTGGTAATTTGGTCTTTGGAACATCACCTGAAAAAGGCACTATAGGGGTGGCAAGAGCCTTAGCCAGTATCCAGAAACCCAGGGGTGACAAATGCAGGCTATCTCTGGCAAAGCATTGAGGTCTGTCAATCATGTCATCCCAAGCAGATACTGGATCCCCTTAGAATGACATCAGAAACTTAGCCAATTGTTGAAGTCAATCATTTTCTGCTTGTACCACGGTATCATTCTGGGTGATGGTAGGATGCTGCTCAGGGCTAGGGTCATACCTGCCTGGCCCACATAATCTGAGAGCTCTTCTATGTCTCTTTTCATGTAGTCCAGGGAGGTGCGTCTCAGGTCATTCATACTTGTACTTGTGGAGTGACCTGAGTGCATGTGTTATGTGTCAGAGTCGGGCACCTGATAGACAGCTGACTGTTACCTTCTCTTTATTCAACCTAGTGAGTGGGACATCAGTGTGCCTCACTATTAAGTCACCTATAATTCGTGTATTGGGGAAGCTGTTTTGCCTTAAGGGCTTAGATTAAGGGGCACACTGTGTAGGTGAGCTATGTGTCTTGTGGTTTGTGCTGTGTTGTGGTGGTCGAGTGCATTTCTGCCTTGGAGGTCTCTGCTGTTTGGGTAGATTTCTATTGAAAGCCTCCATGAAGGTGGGTGTGTGGTTTGTGTTTTTATGTGAGAGCTGTGATGGCAGGTGTTCTGGAGGGCTATGTGTTGCATGTGGTGTGGTGCAGGTGTTGACCTTCTCCTCTTGACCAGCTATTCTGGTCTTGGCTTGAGAGTGCATGGCTTCCAGTTTGGACGTATAAGTACATCTCTCACAAGTCTGAGTGTTGGGAGGTAAGAGGAGAGGGTTGTCTGTGTACATGAGGCAGTTGCTACACTGCCTCAGAATGCCCAAGTTCACCAGGTTAATAGGAGAAAGCAGAAGGAACTGACCTTTAGACATGCCAGGAGGGATGGTCATTATTGCTAAGTACTGGAGCTGTTTCCTTATACATTCCTTTTACAAGAAAAATGTCACTCAAGGTGTCTGAGTCTGTACAGAGCACTGCTAAACACTTGACGGGAAACTAATATGTAGACCCTGAAAATTTAAGGATGAAGTATTTAGGCAGATATTCTGAAGTTAGAAAGAAATCAAGCAGTACTTACTGAAAAATAAAGAATTAGCTTGTTAAGAATGATGAAAAGAGGGGAGTTGCATGTATGGCGATTGCCTGGCTATTACTAATGCAGGTCTCAAACAGCTTCACTCTGTTGGGATACAATTCTCCTTTGCGTCTTCTCTCACCAGAAGCAAAATGTTAGCATCAATCCCAAGAAGAGAAGCAGGCCATGGCCTGTTTGGTGATCCACTGTCTTTTCCCAGATGATGCAGGGGTCTGCTGTCACCTATAAAGCAGTTATTAAGCTTTCTGGTGATCAGCAGTCTCCAGGAAATAATGTAACTGCACTCCTTCTCTCACCATGAGAAAACAGAAGCACTAATTCCAAAATGACTACTGAGAGGCAGAATGTGGACTCTCCAATAACTGTTGGGCTTGCAATAGATACTTAAAGGTAAGATGAAAAAAATGGTTTATCCTAAACACTGCAGTGTGCACTACAGGAGTTAGATGTGAAAGTAGGTAACTTAAGTATTACCTGTCTAAAAAGTTAAGTTTAAGTGAAGAATCACTATTTTTAAAACAGCAAGATAGATTGAAAGGGGTGGTCACTTTTGTATTCTGGTACTATGGAATACAGTAGGATGGCCAATAAATTTAAATAGTTGAAGGGGAGTGATTTCACAAAATGATAATTTTGTGCTTACTCACACCAGCCATTAAAAGCAGAGAGGAAATGAGATATATGGTCAAATTAACTTAAGGGGCAGTCAACTAGAAAGACAGTGGTGTTTAAGAACACAACAGTAGCTGAGTGGGAGGGTAGGAAAAATATCTGTCCGACTCACAAGAGACAGATACAAGTAAAACACAGTGTAAAGAAAACAAATCACAGTATACAAAATAGAGAAAGGCAGTAAAGTAATACAAAATTCAACAAATAAAAAGCAAACTAACCTTCCCCTCACAGCAAACTGTAGCAGAGTCTGGGTGAGCCTTTCCAGTATATATATATGACAAGCACTGGAGAAAATCTTTATATGAAAAAAACACAGGTTTTATTTTATAGTTCCAAATGGAAAAAACAACAAAATGCAGTCCCCTTCAGGGTTAACAGTACCGCATAAGTTTAGTCTCTTACATCCATTCCAACAACAGGCTGTTTAAACAAGTCACAGCCACAGACCCTACCAAACCTATCCTTCATTTTCTACAAACCAAAAGTCTTCAAGTGTTATCTTTGGGCTACATCCACACTGAACCCCTTTTAGGCTGTCAAACTACACTTGCATTGAATCTTTGGTCAGAACCCTATTTTGACGCATGATATACCCATGATATATATCCATCTGAGGAACCAGCTCCCTGGTTTGCCTTAGTTAGGTAGTCTGTTTTCATACATCACAAAAATTAGTAGTTCTCATTAACTAATACAATTCATTACCTGACTATTGTAAAGTCCACATTTTTTTCATACAGGTGTAACAATCTCTCCCCCCCCCCCCAAAAAAAAATCAGTTCTGGACTCTTCACTCACTCCCACCATGGAATCACTGGTTATGTACCCATAATGGTTTGTAGAATCTCAACAGCAGATCTGCATTGCTACTAGGTATCATGGGCTTTAGGTCACTGTGTTCTAGAACATCTGGATGGATAGTGGTGGCACAACTTTGTATTGGCGTATGTCTGTTTATTTAACCATTGTAAATTGGCAGGATCAGTCACTAAGGGATTACTTAAGCAGTAGAATTTAAAAGAAGAAAAGGTCCACTTTGCTGCAAAATACTCTTTTTATAGCCAACTATCTTTTTTCAGCATTGTTTAATCTTCTGTTGATACAACGGACACGCACACACACACATACACACACACACACACACACACACACACACACACACACACACACACACACACACACACACACACACACACACACAAATATTTGTCATTTGTCTGTCTGTGGGTGTGTTCATGTTGTGAAAAACCTGTTCATTCATAACACCTGCTTTATCAGCTTAAACATTCAGATTGTTGTTGTCAGTATTATTGTAAATGTAATTATTGTTGGCATTACTGGCATCATAATTATTATTATTGGTATTACTGGCGATATCTGCAGGTGTCTGTGTTACCCTGTTGCTAGCTCTCCTGTTAAAATGTCTCCTGTAGTTCTGTCATCCATTTCCACCTCCCCTTCTAGATCTATGCTTTGTGAGATGCTGTGGATCATCTTTGTCCAGTTGATCTCCATTCATTTTCTGAATCTTTCTTCCTTGGAAGGACTTCTCTACCACATTCTGGAATTTGTTTTCATGATCTGCCTTCTGCTTACATTCACTCTCAAGAGTCGAAATTATTTCCTCAGTGGTGCCCTGTTTTATTTTATTGTGTTTGATAAGCAAATCTATTAGTTTAAAACTAGCTTCCTCAAGAATGTCAGTCCATTTCTGTGCTGGTTCTTCATGCACATTGTTGCACATTAACTGTTTAAGTCTCATTCCCCTTGGAAATCTTTATTTTTATCCACTAAAATATAATAAATAATAATAAAAATTATGTATACAATGTGTATAAATAAATATGTGTGTATATATTTAGTTAGTTTAACCTCAGTTCTGTTTTGATGAGATTTATTGCATCACACCAGAGATTTAAAGGGAGAGTGTCAAAGTTACTGCTTTCAGAACACTTTTTTGTTTTTTTTTACACCAATGCATTATTTTCATTGTATACATTTGTCCCACAATAATTTTCCTGCACTTTTCTGTTTCATTTTGAGTAAAATCCCTGTTTCTAGAGTGTCCCGCTCTCAGTTTTGACAAGTTGCACCACCCACAGTGTGATGTCATTATACACACCCCCTTCCCTGCCCTCAGTTATTTAAATATGACCCTGCTTTGCTTTCCCATGGTTGTTTTTATTCCCAGTGGAAAATACCAACAATGCTAATGGTTCCTATCACAGAAACTTCAAACCCCCCCCCCCAAAAAAAATCAGTTTCTCCAATGGAAAAAAAAACTTAAATGCTTAAACAACACATTGCAGCCAATGTGGTATTTCCGTCATTTGCCAAAAAGGCGCTAGGTGCTCATAGTGTGAGACTTGGGAAGTTAGTACTGGCATACATTCTACAAAAGTTATTTATTTATTTATTGTGCTAGCCTAGGTCTGTAACCTTTAACTAGAGCAGGGAGAAGTGGTGCTGACCCCAGATGCAAGCTGTCACGGGTTGCAGGTGGTGATTGTGTGCAAGTGCTTTGCGGTCAGATTATATCATTATATGCAGTGATTTAACTGTAGCAAGCTGTTTACTGCTGTATAATGCATTACTAGTAAACAGCTTGCTACAGTTTAATGTAGATGATTTTTCCATCAGCTTTAGATTCACTGTAGCTTGTTTTACAGCTAGCGGGGTATTTTAGTCATTTGCCCAAAAGGCGCAAGGTTCACATAGTGTGAGACACGGGAGTTCACTACTGGCATACATTCTACAAATGTTATTTATTTATTATTGTATTTATTTATTTATTGTGCTAACAGCATGACAGGGAGGTGGGAGCTGCTTTAGGAGTGCAGTACCAAATTACTGGCAATAACCATTCAGCTAATATCTCTTTTTTTTCTGTTGGGCGAGCTCTGTTAGCCGATCATGACAGTTTGCAATCTGCAGCTCTGATTTCAGCACCTTGAACAGATGCCGTTAACGGCAGCTGTAACCATGCTTCTCAATTTCTTATCTCTTGCTCAAGAAATTTGGGCAAAGCCCAAAATAAAAAACCCATAAATAGAGCCAGATTTTAATTATTGTTCTTATAAACTTAGAAAGTAACTAGAACAATATTTGTGTTAGCGTGCATTTTCTGAAGAATATGAAGTTTGAAACTCGAATGCCTGTCATTATGTATTGATTTTGGTTTCAGTGATTTTGATTTGTTCAGAAAACCACAGATTTTATGACGAGCAGACTAAAAATATGAGAGAAAATCTCAGCATTCTGCGAATATTTGGACGGTTGAAGGGTATGGCTCTAACATTCTTTATCTCCTCACTTTCAGCACTTGTCAAGTTAAACACCACTCAAGACCATGTGTCTCACAGTTGTCTCCCCTGTTCTAAAGTACTTTTTTACCACTTTTTCCCATAAACTCTGAAAGTTGGAAATGGAAGGTCTGTGGGTGAAAACTTTCTGCTTTTCCCTAAGTAAATCAATCACAGTTCCGTTGGAATGCAGCTTTCAGCACTAAGCTTTTAAGATAGCATTATATAGTTTCATTTGCATTTAATGTAAGCAAAATGAATATTTGCTATTTGAATGTTTTACACTGATGTTTTGATTTATTTTTGTCAGCAGTTTCAGTGTGGTAGTGGAAACTTCCATTTTGTGAGGAAGGGAGTATTGGAGAAATGTCTGCAAAGTTTGAATGTGGGAGATGGGGCCCCATTCATGTTAAACATTGCAATTTTGGTCGCTTTGAAGCTGTTGTGGGGTTTGGGGCAGGGGAATATCCTACACAGGATAGCACAGAGATGTTTAATTTTCCTTGTACTAGTAAGCAACTGTGACAGTTTTTCTAGTACTTGATGCTCTTACACTAAACAAACCAGCACGTCCTAGAAGTGGGTTGTGTAGTGTTTTATAGGACTAGTAACTAGTATTTATTTTATGCATAGTTCATAAGTTCATAGAAGATTACTAAGCTAACTGCCCTAGAGCCCTTACAAGCCTAGCCATATTAATCCCAAGTTGCTGCAGTTGCCGGTGGTTTGATGAGTGAAGTTCACAGAGGTAAGAGTCTACGGTAGTTAATGCCGATGCCCTCTGTCCAGGGCATACCTCTCAACCTGGAAACATCAAAAATCTGGACAAGGCCCATGAAAAATAGGTACAAATCTGTACGCTGATTAACATCTAATTTGCATACATAATTACGTAACCCCACCCACTCCAATGGAATTTTGGGATACCAACTTTCAAAAGCAAACTGAAGAACAGACAACTAAAATATGGCACCAGAGTCCCCCTGCAGCCATTCTGATGTCCCATTACCTGGCTATTTCAACCCATTTACCATAAACATTAATGTAAGCATTCTGCTTTACTTCTACAATGAATATTTGGATTTTATTTTTACATTTTGCAGCACAACAATGCACAAACACTAACAGACATCTGCTAAACAAAGCAATGCTGTCTCACAATGAAAATAGACTTGGCATTAAAACTTCTCTGCCCTTGAAACTCACATTCATTGAAACAGCATTGAAACCCATACCACATCCAAAAAAAATGCATCTGGCCAGTGATGGATAAAGATTACCTTTGGGCTGTTTTCAAATGATTGGCCCCTTGCACACAAAACAATAAACATACACGTGTTCTTTTCTTTGATAAACCCTTCCTGACTTTATTAAGTTAGATTCCTTGTATAATACAACAGCACACTTATTAGACAGAGCGCATTTTAAATGTATTGTTTGAACATTTTTCCAGTAGGATGTACTGTAGGCAATGAAACAAAATGCATGAACCAATAATGACAAAATTGCCCAATTCAGAACATTTCCATCATAAAAGTCTACTTCCACACTCACAGTATAAATAGAATGACAGTAGTGTAAGCCATAGGCATCTTGCATGGCTTCTCTAACTTATTTTCAATTTCAGTTTTTTTTTTGGGGGGGGCAAAAGGTAAAAAACCAGGGGCACATTTTAAACATTGCGTGTGCAATTTTGGAAAGTTGCTAGAATAAAATGTTGTGTTACCACCATGCATTTCACTGGCAAGTCTTGAATCCAGAACCCTATGCACTACAGTCAGAGCAACATACCACTATGCCAATCAGCAGTTTCCTAAATAATAGGAAGACAAAACTTATTGGCTATCATTTAGTGAATTCAGTTCTCATTTCTCACCATAGCTCTCAACGTCTTAGCACACAAAAACCTAGACAAAGCCAATAATGGGGGAATACAAATTCAGTTCTTACTTCTAACTCACCATAGCTCTCAACTCTTAGCACAAAATAACATGAACAAACAACAAATCCAATAATGGGGGGAATACAAATTCAGTTCTTACTTCTAACTCACCATAGCTCTCAACTCTTAGCACAAAATAACATGGACAAACAACAAATCCAATAATGGGGGGAATACAAATTCTGTTCTCACCATAGTTCTCAAGTCTTAGCACAAAAAAATCTGGACAAAGCTCAAAAGTGGTGGTGGCTAGGGACTTTAGCCTACCATATGCAGGTGCGCAGTACGGCAAGCAACTTGGCTGACTTTACTATGTTTAGGTACACAGTCTTTGAATGCCTTTTATGTAGCTGAGTTAAACCTGTGTATTGGAAGTATACACACAGTGCACAAGTACCATACATTATCAAATTACCTGTTGTTTATCAAATTTAAAGACTGTGAACCAGATATACAAAGACTGTAAGAGCTTTCAGTGATTACATGCTAGTTTCTTTCATTATACACACAGCATTGCATTTACACAATGTATAACAAAACTACACAGTGCCTAGCAAGATTTATGAAACTCAACCTATACATAAAAACAATCATAACTACCTATCACAAAAGCTATTAAGGTAATAATCTTAGGGACAAACATTTAAACCATGCATAATAACTAAAATATCATATATGTTATAAAAGATGTCCTAAAACAAAAACCTCTTGGAGTTAGGTTTACATAGCAGTAAGATAGGGGTGCTAACAAGCAAGAAAAGGATTGCATGTTATGTTTTGGCTCAAAGAAAGGAAGAAGGAATGAGGAAGGAGATGCAGAGTAGTGTGATGAGTGGAGCCCCATTTTTTAATGTGAAGGCAAGGGCAATAAACAAGGGGTATAGTGAGTACAAGAATATACATTAAGGAATAATAGCTGAGGTACATGCATAAACAGGCCATACAAAGAATGCAAGATGTATGGGATGGGTATTGACACACATGGGGAAAAAAAAATTACATCAGATTTGAACACATATACATAGTGAGAGTAAATAGTTCTGCGAGTGAGGATTAAACAGTATTTACAAAGCTTTGGTTTAAACACATAAAGAAGGTCATATCTGACAAACTGAGTGAGGAATATCTCAGAACATCAACGCCTCCATGTTAACTGTGATAATCCATCAAAATGTCAAGTACATACTTGCACATCTTGCAGTATAGCTGCACACACACACACACGCACACACACGCACACACACACACACACACACACACACACACACACACACACACACACACACACACACACACACACTTTGTTTTCTTACCTGAAAGCAAAATGAGTAATCTGTTCCCGACTTCCTGAATGAGTGTTGCTATTGCCATTAGTCTGTTCCTGAAAGCAAGTGCTGTTGCCATTAATCCGTTCCCGCCCGCTCACATTTGCAGCCAGCCAGAAAGGATGTGTGCACAATGCGAGCTCCTTGAGCTCAATTCCGACTGGCTGGTAGCACTGATGGAGCTGACGTCACTGCGCACATGATGACATCAGCTCCGAAAGCGCAATTCTTAAAAAATAAAAAAAAAATCAAAAGAAAAAAATCGGAAATGAGGGGGTGCCACTTGGGAATCATGGCACCCCTTCATTTGGACCCCAAAACTCGGTTAAAATGGAATAAATCAGTATGGTTGGGAGGTATGTATTGAACTTAGTAAGTGTGGACTGCTCAGTGCACCAAATAGGATTCATATGAGTTTCAAGGCTGTTTTAGCATAATAACCATGTAGGTCTTGCCAATAGTCACTGTCATGCCTTAGCGTTGGTATAAGTGACCCTGTAGACAGTGTTCTTACAGCAAGCTTTGGTATGGGTTGTATGTGTACAAAATGTGTGAATCATATGAACTGTCTGGGTGATACACAGACACATTACATATAATAGCCTGGGCATTACAGACCACCTAGCATGATATGGAGTGAAAGCCCTTCCAATTAGTATATTTCAGGCCATCTGCATCTGATTAATCCTTGACAGTAACATGGGTGCATTCTATACTTCTTGGGGCATCAGAGAAATGGATGATGTCACAAAATAGCCCATACACTGTTGGTTCTCAACTCCCTGCTGTCTTGAGCAACCATTTATGTTCTTCCACATACTGTAGCATAATGTTTTGGAAATGGTATGGCTGTGATGCACCTAATATGACACCCCTAGCTTCATGGAATGTCCCTGTAGCTAAGACGATCAGTGCTACCCATACCATTGTATCCACATGATTGGGTACACCAGACAACCACCAGGATTTTGATTGTGGATGAGCAGGTTTGACTAGGTCCCTTACTGCATGCCTATCTACTCAGAGAAATTGGTCCATGTCTTATTAGAGTTTTGTGTGATAGTAGGACAGGCATCTGTTTCTCCTTCTGTATAGTGTAGGTAGTCATGACACACAACATTGTGAACACTGGCTCTAACAGTGGCTCTCAACACAAGCTACTGCTGCTATTCCTGCCATGGATTCCATCATGCACACCATGATTCTTGCAGTTCAGAATTGGTATGCACTGCTCTGCAGTACCAAATGTTTATATATTTTGAAATGGTCCACCATTTGGTCTGCCATTTTGGATTCCTTCATTTTGATAGGACATAATCAGTCCATTGACCATAATCACTTTGCCAGTACTCACCCTCATAGGGTGCAGGGCCGGCCTTAGCTGAAATGGCGCCCTAGGCAAAGTAGTGCTCCGGCGCCCCTTAAGCCCCACCTACACCATTCTCATGAAACACTCCTATTTGAGCCACACCCACAGACAAGTTACTCCCCAAGAAAGGCATGCTGCTAGATTACACAAACAGGAATTATACTCAGTGTAAAAAGAAAGTCCATGTTAGTGAATAGTATTAATCACTTTACCTTCCATTATCACACCTTCTATGCTTTGTAACTTCAAGTCAGTCACCTATTCTTCTTTTCCAGTATCTCAGCTCCAGGTACCCTTACCATTGACAATATTTATCCATAACATAAAATCAGTCCAGTATGGGGTAAACAAAGTGCTGCTGGTGCCATCAACTTGAACATCAATTTTCTTTTTTTTTTTTTTTTTCAGATGACAATTGACACTCCTCCACTAAAGGTGGAGGACTGTCAATATTCACCAAGGATATTCACACCACCAGGCTAGTTGCCCAACACAATGCGTCTGAAATTCTCCAGGTGCAACTAACACTAGGTAAGACTGCAATCCAAATTGTAGCTTGCTACAGATCCCCCACCATGCCCCAAGATTCTCACTACACCTTTCTAAACATACTGGAAAATATTAAGATAGAACCAAACACCCTAATACTGGGTGATTTTAACTACCCTGCCATTCCAACACCCTGGATCAACTAATCCATAGTCCCACCAGGGGCTCCAATATCCTAGACCTGGTCATTACCAACATGGGAAATCGATGCTCCACACCTATGGTCAGCCCCTCGTTAGTCAGGTCTGACCATAAGCTAATTACCCTTAACATCCACATCCCACCCTCACCCCCCAGTAAGGAAACCTCCATAAAAAACTTCTCCAAAGCCAACATCATGCTACTCAAGTCAGAAGTGACAAACTTCATGACACCCATGCAGATGGGAACTGAAAGCTCAACTGCTGAATCCTACACTAAGGCACTGTACGAGCACATCGACTCCTGCATGAATCGAGCCATCCCAAATAGAACCAAGATGCTCTCATCCAAAAAAAGGAAGCCAATTTGGTGGTCCCCTGCCATAAACAAACTACAACAAAAGGAAGAAACTGTTGCAGAAAAGAGGAAAATCCCAGGATGCAAAAAACTCCCTTACCAGCCTCAGTAAGAAACTGAGATCCCTCATAAAATCCTCCAAAGCTAGTTATGAAAATAAAATTGCTAAAGATTCCAAAGACAAGCACAAGGCATTCTATAACTATGTCAATAATCTAAATGGCAATGCTCAGATCTGCTCTTAAATATACTGATATAAGGATATTGCCAATATTCTTGGCAGATCAATTCAGTGTGAACTTCACCCCCCTCTCACCCCCTAAATGGCCCATCTCAATACCGGAAGATTGCCAAATTCCGGTAATAACGGCCACACAGGTAAAAACGCACTCTCCAAAGCTAAGAATACAGCATCCATGGGACCAGATGACATCCCAGGCTATGTACTACATGAACTACAATATGAACTGGCACCTCACCTAAGTGTCATCTTTAATCATAGCCTCACCTCAGGTTTCAATCCCACTGAGTGGCGCAGAGCTACAGTTATCTCACTCCACAAGGGGGGGATCCACCTTAGATCCTGGAAACTACCGTCCCGTCAGTCTGATGAGCCTTATCTGCAAGGCCATGGAGCGTATTATCATGGAACTTATAAACAAAGACATTGGCAACCTTCAAACACTGGACCCCACCCAGTTTGGGTTCGTGAAGGGCCAATCTTGTCTCCTGAACCAGATTGACTTCTTTGAATCAGTCTCCAGAGCCATAGATAAGGGTAAGGTGGTTCACACAGCCTATCTAGACCTTGCCAAGGCCTTTGACACCATCCCCCACTCTGGAATCATAGATAAACTTACTAAGCTGGGCATTATTCCCTACGTCACCCAATGGGTTGATAACTGGCTTACTGATAGAACCCACAAATCCAGCTCCAGACAAATGACAAGTGAAGTACCTCAGGGTTCAGTCCTGGGACCACCCTTGTTTGGCATCTACTTCTCTGAAGTACAGGCCAACACTAAGGGACTCTGGCTAACAAAGTTCACAGATGACTGCAAATGGAGAGCCATTATTGAATCCCCAAATGATGTGGATACTCTACAAAAGGGCCTTACAGAAACAGATGCTTGGTGCCAGAGCCATGGGCTCAAGCTCAATGCCAAGAAATGTATAGTTATCCCCTTTGGGAAAAAACATGTAGCCGTGAATTACCATATAGGTGGCAGTACACTAAACACCAAAAGTGTGATAACAGACTTAGGGACACAGGTGGATAGTGATCTCACTTTTGATAACCACATCGCCACAACAGTCAGGAAATCCTTCTCTGTGGCACACCTCATCACTAACGGCTTTTCATCCAGAAAAAAGAGGTCATTGTCCCACTGTACTCATCCCTCATTAGACCCATTATAGAATACAATGCCCCGTTTGGTATGTACCTTTCAAGACATCTGCAACAACTGGAAAGGCCACAGAAATACCTCACTAAAAGAATCACAGGCCTAAATCAGATGCCCTATGCTGACCGCCTTAAAAAACTCCAGCTATACTCTGTCGCATATTGTCTACTCATAGGCGATCTCTGCTTAACATACAAGGCCATGTCAAACCCAGAGCTGTTGGACATGTTACACTTAAAGAAATCCCAATCCCTCAGAGCCACATGCTCCAGGAATCTAAACTTTGTCATCACAATAAACAAAACATGCTGGAGGGATAGGTTCCTGACCCAGAGACTCCCCAGACTCTGGAATAGATTGCCCATATATGTCAAGCAGAGTGCCTCTTTGGCCGTCTTCAAAAGGAACCTTGACGATTGGATGGGAGAAAGGAAATCCACCCCGGGGATCACGTCAGTCGCCCTGCTAGATAGGGGTCCATGGAAGTAAATAGTGTGGGAAGAAATAGCCAGGGAATTGTTATGGCTGGCTTGTATAGGCCCTAGGGCTGATAGCCTAGTACCAATCTATGAACCTATGCATAACTTCCTGGAGCTTAATTAAGCTCATTATCTGGTAGTTTGCATAGGAAAGTCATTGAAATACAAAATCTTTGCCTTCAAGTCTGACAAAAATGACGTGTTGGCACAGTTAAGTCATGATATATTCCTTTATAAATCATAACTTAAAATATTTTGAGGTCACCCAACTGCAAGATTAAATACTGATGAAGAAATCTAATGAGCACCACACAGCTAAACACACAAACACCATAGGCAAGAATGGCCTGGCATCTCACAACCAATGAAACAAACACCATAGTCAAAGAACAGTGGTGTAGATGCATTTTAGCTGTCTTTAAAATCTTTCATTTATCCATTTCCTTTATATGCTTAAGCAGTTGGAGATAATCACAGCCAACAAGAGAAGCGAGGCAAAAAGCCAGTCTTCGATGGAATGACACTGACAGTATAATACAAGGCACATAAATGAATGTACTGCATAACTACTCTGCAACCTTTATTCCTCTATCCACTTTACTGAGAACATAACAGTAGTAATTTGAAAGCAATGATTATTATACTACCATATCCCGTCCTGGTCCCCCCCAACAAACACATCACCTAGAGGTCTGTGCGTGGGCCCAACTCCATGACGGAGACTTGTAGCATAACGGGATGAGGAAAACAAGTTTTCTGTTATCCTAGCCTTGAAAATGCTAAGCCGTTGTATGTTACAGCTTGCAAGTACTACACTCTTACGATCTTTTTTTTTTGTTTTGTTTTTTTTATATAACATTATACCGCGCATGTGCATAACCTCCTCCCTTTGTGAATGAAAACAGCCATCGCAGCTTCCTCTCACTCCCAAACCACCACTGAAAGAAGCAGAAGGGGCACCCACCTATTTTTCTTTTTTTTTTTTTAAATATAGAAATATCCAACCACAGTCGCACCAGTGGCTCCTCTTCACCTCAAAACAACCAAAGGAGTGACCCCATTGAGGCAGCCAAAAAGCAGCTCAATGTGCAAGAACATAACCTTCTCTCACATTTAAAATGCACTGAATTAGAATGCTGGGGAGGCTGCAATTGTAGTCTTTAGGGCAGCGGTGGTGAAATAAAAAAAAAAAAGAAAAGTTGTTGTCTGTTCGGCTTCCAGGTTAGGGGTCCTCACAACAGAACTCCGCTCTGTAAATTGCGCCCCTCTGATGCTGGGGAGGGCGCAATTGTAGTCTTTAGGGCAGCAGCGGTGAGAAATTAAAAAAAAAAAAAAAAAAAAGAAACGTTGTTGTGATTGCGCCCTTTTGAGGCCAGCCTGCACGGCGCCCTAGGCGGCCGCCTAGTTCGCCTATGCCTAAGGCCGGCCGTAATAGGGTGTCACTTGTCAGCAGAATGCAAAACAAATCAAATGAATTTGCAGGTACCCATCTAATCAGCATGGTTTGATTTAAAAGGACTTGTGGTTATCACTGTTTTGTACATAACAGAAAGATTAGAATAGAAGATTCAGCCTAACCCGAAACAATGGACGCATTGAGTAATAATACATCTGTCCACCTATCTTGTCTTGTTTATTTATTGATATAGATGAAATTGTTCTAGTTTGAGGGTTTGTGAACATATTTGATTTTTAGAAGTGTAGAAAACCAAAGGAGGTTGTGTCCTTAGTGCAAAATAGTAGAGTATAGGTTTTGTCTTGATAGGTGAGAGACTTTAGTTTAACGCCTTTTTTTCTTCTTTTTGTAGTTAAAAATCTTTGGGCTTTTCTAGCTGTATGATGTATTTGGATAGATATATACTAACAGACGCTTTATGTTTTTGGTTGGATCAGGGCAAAGTGTAGTGAAATGAGAACTTTTTTTGTCCTATATGAAATACATATTAAATGTTTAATTGGGCTAAACAGAAGGATTTCCTAAGTACTGTTACTATGTAGTGTTCAAAGGCTAGAGAGTAGTCTACAAAGGTATACAGATGTCTGATTCTGTATGTCTGGAGTCAAATGTTCTCTATACTGTAGGCTGCTGCTGAGATTGATGTATTGAATGATTGATGTATTTGTTGACAGGATAAAGCAGTGATCTATGTGGACCATTTTGAGGTTTAGTCCAGGGTTTACAACCAGATAGAAATAGATATAAGTTAATATAAGATGTTGGTCACACCATAATTTACCTTGAGAAAATCAAAACAATAATACAATCAATGGTTCAAAAACAATTGCAGAATTAAGCAGTACAACACTGGCACTAGATTGCTAAACTTTTTACTGTATCAGGACATAGAGTAGCCTTTGCTATACCGCGTAATGAATATTGTACTACACTGTGAACTCTATGTTACACATACTATGTTACATTGATCATACCTCTCAGCCTTGCAGTACAAGAAATCTAGACAAAGCCAAAATTAATGGGGAACAAAGGCCAAAACTAGGGACAAATTTTAAATATTGCTTGTACAATCTTAGAAAGTTGCTGGAATAAAAGGCTTTGTGTTACCATGCATTTTCTGAAGGATATGATGGCTGAAACTGAAATGGCTGTCATTATTTTATTATTTCAGTCCTCACCGATGTGCAGAAAACCAAATGTTTTATCAGGAACAGATCTAAAATATGAGACAATCTGGACAGTTGGGAGCTGTCATTGATATACTGTACATTCAACAAAACTATGAAAACGTAAATTCACACAACTTCACATGAAGGACTAGTAAACACACGCTATTTTACACTGAGATATATAAAGCTGGAAGGAGAGGCAGTAGGAGAAAGATTGCTGGATGAAACAGGTGAGAAGGGAAAGTATAGCTAGGTGTGGTGAGGTTGGGAGGAGTCTGAAAGTTGAAGGCTTGGTAAGCAAAGATTCAGGGTAATTAATTAGGAGGAAAAAGGCAGAAAGGGGAGATGTATGAAAAGGACCTTTAAAGGGGATGCAGTAAATTGTTTGTTGTCTGGGGTAGTCCACACACCACTACATTTCTACCACTACATGCATTGTCTGTAAGAAAATAAAGTACTCTAAATATCTTTGAGGTGCATATGCAGAAACAGATGGAGTTTCCTATCTGCCAGTTCTGCTCATACTGAGCATTCCTGGTACAAATGAGATATGCCATGGAAGGCCAGGCTAGTTTTGGAAGTAATGCTGCCATATGGGAGGAAGCATTGCTCTTAGACCATTCCTTATGTATAGAAGTTGGTGTCCACCACCATAGTAGATCCCATGGTTCCTTGTGGAGCAATGGCATCTCTTATGCTGCCTGCCACAGAAAGGTTGGTATTCACTACATTTTGGCATAGCTGGACTTTCCCAGTAAATGAATTTTAATACATAATAGAGAAGCTGGCAGCATCAGTCAGACAGGGCGTTTTGATGTAGCGTGCGTATACAATCACAGTATTTACAGAGTCTGTGGCTCTGCCATAGAAGCTAAGACCACCTGAATCAATGTGAATGACTAAAAAATATTTTTGACAAGTACAAGTGTATACCATGTTTTCCCTGTTTGTGAGTCCACCACTGATGTGGGTGTCCATTATGTGATAAAGGCTGGTAAAATGATAGGGTACACAGAGCAGGCATTACCAAAAGAAACTAAAAAGCTGCCTTTCTGTACAGACATTTATTCAAGCTACACAGGGTACTCTCTATTTCTTCCCTCTCATTACTATGAATATACAGTGGATTGTTCTGCCTTACTAGAAGTGCACAGCCAGCATAAAAGCATGCATCCACAGACCCCAGGAGTATAACCTCTATAACTGTTGCATTGTTGCAAAGCTATGACTACAGTACTACCATAAAGAAAAAATACATGCTGTTTTATTGTGTAGGGTACTGTTGCCAGGAATAACACAAATGCCATCACTCCTAAACAGTGATGGGTGTGTGTAGCAGCCTAATCAATGAAATACCACATGCAGAAGTGGTGTCACCTGCGAAAGAGGTATTGGACTAAAATGGGGTAGCAAGTATAAGAGGTTGGTTTTAAAAATGCTGGCTGTGCATGAACTGGAGCATAGTGGCAGCTTTGGAATTGAACTGATCTGCATGATCATTTATTCATTATCTATTGTCAAAGTATGTTGTTTTGTATTGTTTTACTGTACTTACAGTTTCATTACATAAGCAGCCATACTCTAGTTATACTTTCACTGCATAGGAAACCTTATAGCTTTATTGTTTAGTTGAAATATGTTAGTCCCAGGTTAGCTTACGTTTGAGTAAAACATTAAGTATTTTCCAGTGTCATTGTATCTGCCTCATCATTACCACCAGCATGTATACTTTGTGCACTGGGTGTGTTGTACCAGTTTTCTTTGATTGTGACCATGATGTCATATCACAGATTTCCATGTTCCACCATTTGGCTTCATGCTTGCTCTGTCTGTGCTGTATTCTTCTTGAAGATCTTAGGATCATCTGAAGAAATAAAGCAGAATCTCTCTATATAGTCATAGATGCTAACATAGAAATGGACCAGTACTTGATTATATATCACCGCTAGTTGATAGTAAATAGGGTCTGGCCCCATATCTCGGATATACAGAGACAGTCAGTAACACCCAAACTAACATAGCCTTCACATAATCTCTGAAAACTTCCCAACTAACATACCTCTCCTAATAAATGTCCATGATACATAGGGACACAGTTGGGTTGTGTTGCATGACTAGGCTTGGGTTGCATGACTAGGCTTATTAAGGCCCTGGTGATTGTTAACCTATATACATGTGAACCTTTGTTAACATGAGGCTGAACTCCCATAATAACCCAGTTAATGTCCAGTGCTAAACCCCATTTTTATTCTCTTTGGATTTAAGTTATTCTTTTTAGGCCTGATAGGGCTGCCAGGACATCATCATTTGAGACATTCTCAGCTTCCAATATGCTTATATGGTACAGCTAACTACTTGACCAAAGTCCATGTAGCATATGCCAACTATCTCTTGCAGTCATCTGATCAAAGAATGTTGTCATTTTATCCACACTGTCCTACATGAGGAATTCCTTTGCATCTCTGAAAAAATCTCTCATTCATACATGGCAATCAGTACATGAAAACTAACACAACCATAAAACAGAAACAATAACAGCAGTGGTTAGTTTTAGTAGCAAAGGGCACAAGCAGCATAGTAGTAGAATCTCATAACTTGGTTCCCTTCCCCACAAATGGTGCAACCCTGGAGGATATTCATATTAGCTAGAGGGATTTGTGGGGGGTGCAGCCACCCACAACATGTAAGACAACCTTTATGGAATCATTTGAGTAACAGGGGAGTTATTCATAAAGGCAAAGTATGTCAAGGAGTTGGCACTTGAGCAGTACAAATAACTAGTACTAAGAAACATTAACATAGAGGTAAAAGACTACCCTTCCCCCATACTATTTTAAGATTCCCCTTCCAAGGCTGCATAGTTTTTGGGACAAGCACTTATTGCTATAAACTCCTTAATTCACTTGGTACAAAGTTGTGTGAGTTCAGAGTGTGCTTATTCAGGTAGTAGGACTGTGGGTGGAACAGTCCCGACATGGGGTGCAGAAGAACTGGCAAGGTGCATTACTGTTCTTTCTTTATTTTTATTTGTCAGGTTATTATTTCACATTTTTTATATCACTTTTCAACCTGGTTTTTTATATCACTTTTCGACCTGGTTCAAGGCTCCAGAGAGCACCCCTGCATTACCAGGCTATAATTCATACCACACCTTTCGGCCACCTAACCTGGACTGAAACACTAAAGACGGAGGTGTGTCCATATTCATTAAGGATATCCACACCTCCAGGCTAGCTGCTCAGCATAATGCATCTGAGATTATCCAAGTGCAACTAACTCTGGGCAAGACCGCAATCCAAATTGTAGCTTGCTACAGATCCCCCACCATGCCCCAGGATTCCCACTCCTCATTTCTTGATATACTGGAAAATATTAGGGTACAACCCAACACTCTAATAATGGGCGATTTCAACTACCCCACCATTAACTGGGAAAACTACTCATGCACCAACTCTTTTGCTCAATGTTTTCTGGAATTCATAAATTCCAATGCCTTGGATCAACTTATCCACACCCCCACCAGGGGCATCAATATCCTACACCTGGTCATTACCAACATGGGCGACCGGTGTTCCACACTAGAGGTCAATTCCTCGTTGGTCAGATCCGACCACAAGGTAATCACGCTAGACATCCACATCCCGCCCCCCCCCCCCATTAGGGAAACCACCGTAAACAATTTCTACAAAGCCAACTTCACACTTCTTAAGACAGAAGTGGCAAACTTCATGACACCCATGCAGATGGACAATAGAGGTACAACTGCTGAATCCTACAGAAATGCACTTTATAAGCACTTACATGAGTGCATGGATTGTGCTATCCCTAACAGAACCAAGATGCTATTTTCCAAAAAAAGGAAGCCAATCTGGTGGTCCCCTGCCATAAACAAACTCTACAACAGAAGAAAGAAACTGTTGCACAAAAGAGTAAAATCCCATGATTGGAGGAACTCCCTGGTCAGCCTCAGTAAGAAGCTGAAATCCCTCATAAAATCCTCCAAAGCTAGTTACGAAAACAAAATCGCCACTGATTCTAAAGACAACCACAAAGCATTCTATAGCTATGTCAAGAATCTCAATGGCAAGACTCAGATCTGCTCTGAGTTACAGCACAATGGCACTAAATATACAGAACCAACTGAAATTGCCAACATCCTGGTAGATAGGTTCAGTGCTATGTTTACCCCCCTCTCACCCACTAAAGGACCTATCTCAATACCAGAATAATGCAAAGTTCCTGTAATCATGGCTGCACAGGTAAAATTCACACAATCCAAAGCCAAGAACACAGCATCCATAGGATCTGACAACATCCCAGGCTGCGTTCTACATGAACTACAGAACAAACTGGCACCCCACCTAAGTACCATGTTCAATCATAGCCTCACCTCAGGCTTTGGGCCCACTGAATGGTGCACAGTGATGGTTATCCCACTCCACAAAGGGGGAGCCACCACGGACCCCGGGAACTACCACCCCATTAGCCTGACTAGCCTGGTCTGCAAGGCCATGGAATGTATCATCATGGAACTTATAGACATTGGTAATCTCCAAACTCTGGACCCCACCCAGGTCGGGTTTGTAAAAGGCAGATCATGTCTCCTAAACCTGATAGACTTCTTTGAAGCAGTCACTAAAGCCGTAGACAAGGGTAAGGTGGTTCACACAGCCTATCTAGATCTTGCCAAGGCTTTCAACATCATCCCCCACTCTGGAATTATAGATAAACTCACTAAACTAGGTATAAATCCCTATGTCACAAGATGGGTTGCCAACTGGCTCACTGACAGAACCCACAATGTAAAAGTAGCAGACTCCAAATCTGACTTCAGACCAGTGACAAGTGGAGTACTACAGGGTTCATTCCTGGGTCCTCTCCTGTTTGGTATCTACTTCACTGAAGTACAGACCAACACAGAAGGTCTTTGGCTAATGAAGTTCGCAGATGATTGCAAACTAGGAGCCATAATCGAAACTCCTAATGATGTGGATATCCTACAAAAGGGCCTTACTGAGACAGATGCCTGGTGTCAAAGCCACGGCTTCAAGCTCTGTGGCAAAAAGTGCATTGTCATCCCCTTTGGCAAAAACTCTGTACCCATGAACTCCCACATAGGCGGTAGTCTACTTAACACCGAAAGTATGATAAGAGACCTTGGGACACAGGTGGACAATAGTCTCTCCTTTGATAATCACATCATCACAGCAGTCAGGAAATCCTTCTAAGAGGCACACCTCATCATGAAAGGTTTCTCATCCAGAAAAAAAAGAGATCATTGTTCCCCTCTACTCATCACTCATTAGAGCCATTATAACACCGTTTTAATGCCCCTTATGGTATGTACCTCACAAGACATCTACAACAACTGGAAAGGCTGCAGAAATACCTCACAAAGAGGATTACCGGCCTCACACAGATGCCCTACGCAGAACATCTCAAAAAACTCAAGCTTTACTCCATTGCATATCGCCTACTCAGAGGTGATCTCTGCCTAACATACAAAGCTATATCAAACTCAGAGCTGCTGGACATGCTCCACTTAAAGAAATTCCAATCCCCCTGAGCTACACACTCTAGGGACCTAAACCTTGCCACCACAATAAACAGAACATGCTGGAGGGATAGATTCCTGTCCCAGAGACTTCCCATACTCTGGAACAAACTACCTGTCTGTATCAAACAAAGCTCCTCATTAGCACTCTTCAAGAAAAATCTTGATGATTTGGATGGGAAATGGGAAATTCACCCTGGGGATTACTTCTGTGGCTCTGCTCAACAAGGGCACAGGAAAATAATTTTCTTGGGTGGCGAAAGTCAGGGTACCTTTTTGGCTAGGCTTATATAGGCCCTAAGGCCAAAAGCCTAGTACCGACCTATGAAACTATGAACAGCTTGTAGGTACCCTTCGTTTATGTTTGGTATGTTTTTTTTCAATGATATGTGAGTTGGGCTTATAAAACAGCCTTTTATAAGTCTATTGCAAACCCTGATTCCTTTGGGTATGGTGTTTGTTAGACAGGAGGAATGCATTTCATCCACTTTCTGAAACTTTGTAGTGATGGCACAGTGAGCTTTTAGGTTGCATATGATTTGTAATGCAATGTGGTAAGCTGCATAAACAAGCAGAAAGGAAAAAAATACTGTGCCTATTTACATTAAAACAGCTTTAGGAGAGTTCAGGGTTTACAGTTGTAGACTAAATTCACCTAAAGTATTCTTGAATGTTGTATCTTTCAGCTTTTCCCCGTTAGGGGTTGCCACAGCGGAACTCTGGTCCGCTAATGATTGGTAGTTGATTTTTACATGCTGAGTTACCAGCCCTGACGCACAACCTCTAACGAAGGTACGCCCATTCATGCATGTCTCCATGCAGAAGACGCTCTAGCTGAGAATCGAACCAGACAGCGTCTTACTGTGAGGCAACAATGCTACCGCAGCACCACCACTGTGGGTTCAAAAGTCTTTCTTCGTGGTACTCATGCTGAATGGTCTTACAGATGACCTTCCTAAAACACTATTTGCATGTTAGGACCAGGGATAATTCTTTAGCAATGTGAAACAGTAGTCTGTCTTTTCCACATATCTACTATTGAAAGCTGACTTAGCTATTGAGTGCTTGTAATGTAACAGTGCACCTTTTTTTCTGTCGCATTCTTATTAGTCTTCCCCCACCAACAGTAAATGCATCCTGTATTGCTCATCTAGTGACATAATTGTGGTGCCTTTTTCTCATATAACAAACAGCAGTAGGACCCACCACAGCAATAAACTGAAGGGGACATTATGTAAAAGCCCATCAACGAGCAGTAAAATCCATGACACCTTTTTCCATTAGATGTACACCCAAACAACTGTGCTGCAGAAAATATTTAAAAAAAAATCACATTTGTGTCTGCCTCCAAACTGAAAGATGCAAAAAAAAAAAAAACTAGCTGATATAAACACTTCTTCCCTACATTTCAAAGTGTGGTGATATGGTTTTACTATCAGCATGGGGCTGTAAATAAAAGATAGTTTATGTCATCCACTGTTTTCTCTATTTTTTTGTGTGTTTTTTTTCTATTAGTTTTCATTGTATAAATGTGTTTTTGTGGCTGTAAACACAAAAACTGTCATGACATTTTTTCTGCAAAGCACTGACATTTTTTCTGAACTGTTAATAGCTTAGTTTTTTATGCACACATACACCTGGATGCATATTTACTTTATATTTATAATGTTCTAGTCTGATTATGTTTATGGTTAGCTGTGTTTTTTCTTGATTTTTGTTCTTGTCACATACCTGATGCATACCGTGCTTTATTGCATTAGTTAGCCGAAAGCGATTTTAGTTAAAAGTCTTTTTATGTATATGTTATGATTTTTTAATACCTGATCTTGGAATGTGGGTTGCAGATAGGTTGTATTTTCCTTAAGTAGGCTTTAGTTTGATCTAATCAGGTATTGCTCTAAAATGCACTTTTATAGCCCTGTTTATATTGTTTGCCTTGAATAGGCTGGTTTAAAATTAAACAATACGTATATTTTCCACACCTACTTGTAAGTATATAAAAGCTGATATGTTTAACATCGTTAAAAATATTTCTGATTTTTTGTTATTGAGGATCACTTGTTTGTGACGAATAAAGGCTTGTTGCTTTGGAACACTACCTGGGTTTCATGATTTTTGGAAATTATTGTGACTGAGCTCATCAACGAAGTTTTAAGACTACTCTACTGGTTTCTCTGTTTATTTTTTCCTCAACACTTGTGGTGGTGAAGTTGGAACTAGACAGATTCCTGTGCTTGTTTATTTTTTTTTATTTTTCAGGAATATATAACTGGGACAGCTGATTTTTCAGTGGAGTCCAAGGCAGAAAGCTTCCAAAAACAAAGTACATAAAGCCAGTGCTTATAAAAAGGACATATTTTAGATATTGTGAGAAACTAAACCATATATATGCCTGTGAACAGTATAAACTCAGGCAATAGTGTGTGTATATCTATGTGTGTTAATATACAAACACACACACACACACACACACACACACACACACACACACACACACACACACACACACACACATACAAAGTACTAATTTTAGCAGAGCTGTAGATAGCTTATCTCTTGCCTTTTTCCATCATTTGATCTTGCACCCCTCAAATGTAAGTTGAGGGGAAAAACATCTAATCTGCTTTGGGTAGCATTACAAAAACAGCAAACAGACAAAAAAGAATAAATAAATAAATTGATAAATAAAAGGACTGCTTCTGTTTTTAAAAGCAGCAACTACTTGGTATAACTTAGACCACACATGAAGTGCTTTAGTGCAGTCCTGAGCACAAAAACAAAAGCAGTATTGAAATTCATTTTTGTATCATCATTTAGAAATGCTGATATAGAAATGAATACTGGGACTGCATTGTTCGTCACCTGATTGTGCCCCCTCCAATACGTTGCACCCTCGGCAGCTGCCCATTCATCCCACCTGACCTACACTACAGCATTTCAGACAGTACTGTTGCAAAGGTTATTTAGCAACATAAATGCAAGATTTATGCATAGGTTAACTGTGGAAAAACTGACGTAATCCATATGTATGGCCAGTGTCTGAAATAAAGAAGTAAACTATATATATAGCTTGTATGATACTCCTTGAGTTCCAGAGTGACAATGAGTGTGAAAATAACTTGTAATTGTGCAGCTATTTTAATGAGGTACAGGAACAGCCAAGTATATTTTCAGAGAGCACAGTACATATAAACATAAATAATGCAACTAGTATATCCCAATTCATAAGTCTAAAGAGGCCTAACAAATGAAGAACTGCTATCATATAAGGACTACAAGTTAATTTTGCATTACTTGTCATGGGGCAGCTGCTGGATAAACTCCAACCATCTGAGAATCAAAATGGTTTAGCAGTGGTCTGTTCTACAGTAATATCCTGCAGCGAATCTAGCTAGGCTATTGCATGCCATCTTATGATTATGGAGTTGTGCAGACTGTTTTTGTTAGAAGAGGAGCAGGAGCATTAAGAACATGTTAGATACTGGGCTGAATATGCAATGTACTGACAGCAGCTTATTAAATGACCATGATGCACAGACAGAAAGCAAAGAAAAACTAAAAAAAAATAATGGGAACTAGCAAAAGTAACTTCAGTAGCTGTTACAAACTACTTACATATGTAGGAAACATAGGAGCTCTTCAAACATGCAAGAAAAAACTTAGGAAGTACCTATAAAATTAATTTAAGTGTACATGCTTTTGTGACACGGGCTAGGCCTGCAGCTTATAATGGCAGGCAGTTGTTTTAATTATAAAATGTTTACATGTGAACATAATGTTGAATGTCTGGTAACCAACTACTAACACAGAAGCATACAATTCAAATATAATGAGGCAAAAACAAAGGAATGGGAGATCCTAAGTGAAACACCAGAACTGGTAGAGTTTTTGGTAGAATCTAGAACAGAAGCTGCTGTTAAAAATGGATAATTAGTAGGGCATATAAAATACTGCATGATAACTATACAAATCAGTCAGAGGAGGTTAGAAAGGACTGGGAAGAGAGACTGGATACGTAATTCACAAAGAAACAATGGGAGGATACATGTATGGCTCCTGTATATGCAACTAAGTCTAGAAGATTTAGAGTTTTTGCTTAGAAGTATTTTTACAGCTATTTTTATACTACAAGAAGACTCCACAAAGATTTTTTTCCTCTGGTAGATTACAAATGTTGGAGGTGTGATGGAGAAGAAAGAAATAATTGGGAACATGTTTTTGGGATATTAATGAGTTGGCAAACTTTAAAAATTCCCTGCAGACTACTCTGTCAGAAATACTGGGTTAGCATATTGGTGTAACTGCAGAAATGATTTTTTGAGTTGTGATAAAGATGGAAATTGAAGTCTAAACCAACCATACTAGAAGCAGTGACTATAGCAACAGAGATAAAAGAACTGGAAGTGGGATCTTTATAAAATTACATAGAAAAAATGAGAATTGGTTGAACAATACATGCAGAATAATGTTTTCGAGGAGGAATGAAGGTTAAGGGAAGGCAATAATTGAATGACTATGTAATGTTCAATTAACAATGACTGTATAGAAGATTTGTGATGCATAATGTGTGCAACTGAAAATATGTCAATATGGTTTGTCTTCATTTTTTATTAATGTATGATTACCTGTGCCATTAGTGATAATTCAATAAAGATGATTTTTGTTTAAAAAAAAAAACGACATTCACATGGACATTGTAAGAAAGTAATACTTACTGGACCCAGTGCTGGAACATGATGAACATGAAAATATAGAAATGTTTTTTGCAGTATTTCATTTAACCCAGAAACATATATAATCTCCTGGAATGACAAACCACTTCTGTTCACATTTTGTTAGCACAAGATGGTGCTAACAGACTTTTTTATAAGCTACATCCATAGTAAACAAACAATTTGCAAAATTACTGTCTGGCGACCATTTAGTAATACAGCAACATGAAATGCAAGAATTAAAACATTCACTTTTACTTATTTATTTATCTACCTATCGGCATATGTTTACTGGGTTAGTCTGACCTCTCATAAAAAAGACCATTTTCAGTAGAGGCCCAGGAAGAAAAACTTTAGTACAAAACACAATTTATGATTAATGATTTCATTTCTTGAAAGTTTTAAAATAATACAGAGCTGTGAAAGATAACAGTATGAAGTGTAAAGAAAGAAAGAAAAAAGACATCGTATATAATGCTATACAATACAGTTTTATAACAACAATGTAATATGGTGTAATTGTGTGATAATATCTTACAAACACTGAAATGATAGAGTTGTAATTAAGTCACAAGGAAAATAATATCAAGGATTCTAAATATAATGTGCAAAAATAAAAGGAGCATTAATTAAAGCAGATAAACTATTGATGAACAGTTGACATGCAGGTTGGTGGGCTGACTGTAGAAAAAAAGAGCAGGTGAAGTGAGAAAGTTAAGAAAAGAGAAAATAATGCAAGAAAGATAAGTGGAAACATAGTGAGAGAGGGAAAAAGGAAAAATGTAGGTTAGAGACTCTGAATGTTATGGTTGAGACGAAGAGGAGAATGAAGGATGGTAGAATATACAGAATGTCTTGTGAAAAAAGTAGAGGTGAAAACCCCAGAGTGGGATGTTGAAATGTAAAGCTGAAGTTATATGACGTATAACCTTTGATTTTATTTTAAGTAATAATTTGTGAGTTCTAACTCTTAGGATAGGTTAAGTTTGTTTAAACAGGAGATGAGCATGTACTCAGCAGATACTGCTTTAGGTGAGTTTTAAATGAGTTTGGGTTGCTGATTTATTTCAGAGAAAGAAGAATTGAGATCTATGCTTTTGAAATACAGTTTGAGAAACATAAGTTACCTGCTGTGTTACAGGGTTTAGAAATAGTAAGCAGATACTTGCACTCAGATCTTAGCTCTCTGTGTGGGGAGTAAGCCTGGATAATAGATTACTGAACAGGACATTGATCTGGTTGATGTACAAGTTTGTGGGTTACTAACAGTGAGACGTGTGAAGGTTAACCACATTAGATGGTTTAGTGATAGGCAGTGGTAGGTTTGACTGACAGCTGTGAATTTATTGACTTTGTTATAGCATTATTCCATTTTATGTAATAATGTAGTTTGAAGACTGATGAGTATTCAGAAGGAATATAGGATGGATGACAATAGGAAGGTTGCTGCTGTGTATTTTCTTCCTCTGTTAATAAGATAGGGCTTGGTTCTATATCATTAGCCAAGGTTTTGAAGGGTTTTATTTATTGTTTGGATTATGTGATGGTCAAATTTCATTTTGTCATTTACTGTGACACCTAGAAGTTCAGTATATGACACCTCCTTGATTTTGGTATTATTGGTTGAATATATAATGAAGAGTTTTTTTGTGACAGATGTTTAGGAGTAAATAATAGTTTATTCTTCTTAGGATTAAGGAGAACTTATTTAGCTATGACTGGAGAGATGAGAAAGGTTGTTGTGTACTATTTTGTATTTATGTCGGGTTTTCAGTGTGCAGATAAGAGTCATGTCATCTGCATACAGAACTATAGATGCTTTATTGTGGAATGAAGATCATTTGCATAGAGAATGAATAAAAGTGGCCTAAGAACTGATTCTTGGGGTTCCTCTAAGGACACAAGTAAAAAGTTTGAGTATTCCTCTCTTTATTTCACTGCTTGTGCGCTGTTTGAGAGGCAGATCTGAAACCAAAGAAAAGATGAAGAAAAGATGTGTAATGCAGAGGGATTTAGAAGTATTAATAGTTGTGACATGGTGTCAAATTCTTTTGACAGGTAAAGAAGTAGTGTGGAGACAAGTTCACTAGAGTTCCTGCTACTATTGCCTGTATTAGTAAAGCCGAGTAGGGCAGTAGTTGTATAATGGTTAGGACAGAAGCAATGCTGCATGGGTGATAAAATGCTGATGGAGGGCAAGCATTTTAGGAATTGAGAGCTAATGCATTCCCAAGAATTTTGGATAGTGGAGAGAGAGAGAGAGAATTGCTATGTGCCTATAATACGAAAGTTAAGTAGAAATTCTGCCTTCCTGAAATAGTAATTCATTTTAGTCATAAACTATTAAGAAAACTGACTGGTGTGAAAAACTGTGATAATAACAAAATAATGTATATGGCTACAGTAACTTCTTGTAAATTGTTAATGGATCCCAGCCATGAGCTCAGTAAAGCCATGAACATAGGCAGTCCGCTAATGATTGGTAGTTGATATTTACGTGCCGAGTTACCAGCCCTGATGCACAACCTTCAACGAAGGTATGCCCATTCACGCATGTCTCCACGCAGAAGACGCTCTAGCTGAGAATTGAACCAGACAGCGACTTACTGTGAGGCGACAATGCTACCGCAGCACCACCACCGCGGGTTATCGATATCTGTAGTAAACAGTAGAATTTATGGCAAGTAACCCCATCTGGCAGTTGCTTCAAATGCAAGACAAATTCATGTAGACATTTTAAGAACAATAGTATTTTCTAGACCTAATGCTGGAACCTAAAAATATAGGAACGCTGACTGGAGTATTTCATTCAGTTCAAGAACATATATGGCTCCCAGACTGATGAATCATTTTTTTCACATTATGTTAACACTATCTGGTGACCAACGAATAAATCAACAACAAAGAATTCAGGTATAAAGAAAATTTTCACATCTAAAACCTAACAATACTAAAATACTGACTGACGTGGACAAACAACCTGAAATAAAATATTGCAATAAGAATGCAGGTTAGATACTGCCTTCCCTACCAAGGATTGATAGAGTATAGGCCCGGAGAAAGGGACAGGGGAGTCCTAAGTGAACGATCTGCTCTGGTAGAGTTTTTAGTCAGATCTAAAACAGAAGCTGCTTTTAAAAAAGGGATGACCAGTAGGCCATATAAAGTACTGCATGATAACTATAAGAATCAATCAGAGGAGGTTAGAAGAGACTGGGAAGAGAGAATGGCAAAGCAATTTACAAGGGAACAATGGGAGATCATATGTATGGCTCTCATGTATGCAACAAAGCCTAGATGGTTTAACATTTTTACTTGAAAGTGTTTGCATAGGTATTATTATACCCCAAGCAAATATCAAAAAAGTTTTCCTCAAGTACTTAGCAAATGTTGGATGTATGATAAAGAAGAAATAGGAAACTGGGGGTTTGTAGCGAGTTTGTAGTTCTAAAAATTCCCTACAGAGTACTCTGTCAGAAATATTGGAGGACCAAATGGCTCTAATACAGGAACTTATTATTTTCAGCTGGACACAGGATTTGAATTGTCTAGGCATAGTAAGACCTTATTAAGTTTAATTCTGTTGGCTGCCAAAAAAACTAATTACTAAACCAACTGTATTTGAAATGTATTTGAAGTAATGAATATTGCAAAACAGATAAAGGAAGTGGAAGAGTGATCTTTAGAAAAAGGAAGGAGCACATTTCATACAGATAAATGGAATTTGTGGGAACAATATGTGCAGAACAATGGTCAGGAGGAGGAGTTAGGTTTCAGGGACGGCAGGAATTGTGCAATTTCTGTAATGTTGGACTGATGACAGTTATAAAAAACATGGAAAAATGTTAATATGGTTTGTTTTCTTTTCTATTAATGTGTGTGCGCTTGTAAATATTGTTTCTTTTATTTTCTTTTCTTTGCTATTAATGTATGTGTGCCTATGTCTTAAGTGATAATTTGATAAAGTATTTAAAAATATACAGAATTCTACAGCTATGTCTATAGTATACACCATATGTATAGAAAGAAGCATCAGTTAGTGATGAGCTAGTAATGTACAGGACATTTGTGGCATTTTTATTGACAGAGTACATTATGATTTTTGATTGGATATGTGAAGGTGGAAGCAGACTGTATGTATAAGTCAGCCTAGTTTGGGGAGGGAGGGTGGCTGTAATGGGTAAGGGGCCTAACTATCCAGCTTTCATGCCTTGTGGTGGAAGCTCCCAAATGTTTCTATATCCATTAAGACCCAGAGACTAAGTATGGTATCAAGAAATCTGGTTAAACTGAGATGCTGTTTAAAGTGGACGAAAGGACAGGAAGTAGTGGATATGTTTGTTAGCAAGGTTCAGAGTTTACCTTGAGCAAAGTAGAATGCAGAGGAGACAGACAAAATAGGCAGTGGATTGAAGGAGGCTGAACAGCTCAAATAGGAGTCTAGGGAGGGACACAAGGGAATTGTACAGCAGACCATAGTAGCCTTGTGGGGTATTCTGTCCTTCTTGGGAACTTTGTCCTTCCCTGTAGTGAATATGTAGAGTTTGTAGTTTACAGCAGTCTTCTGTTGAAATAAATCACCAATTAACAAAGGATGCAGTTAAGGAACATAGTATATTACACACAGTATATTACACATAGGAAGTATACATACATTTAAGACAGGAAAGGAAGAGTTGAATTTTGGTCATCTTTGGGGCCAGAGTGAAAAACAATTGGGGATCTGTGCAAAACAAGACTAAATGCATTTCAGTTACACAGGCTTGTCCAAAGAGGATACCATTTTGAGCAAATGAATGTAAAACAGGCATCCGTATACACTGTAAATTATATATAACTAATCATTAGAAGTGGGTAAAACAGGAAAGTGTAACCAACAAAAATATTAGAGATAGCTTCAACAAAATAAGACTGTTAGGAACAGAAGAAAACTAGACAGAGAAATCACAGAACACAGATGGAACCGGAAATGTTTTTACAGGAATGTAATATGACAGGAAATGTTTAAAATGTACATTATGACTGCCTGAGAATGGAGAAGAGAAGATAAGGTAAAGGAAAGAGGAAATATTAGCAGTGAAAATAAAATAAAATGTATTTATTAGTTTTAATAAGTTGGAGTGTTGACTGATGTGATGATTTCTAGATCTATTCCACAAAGGTTTACCAATAGCTAGTTGTTTCGTTCTGGGAAAGAGAATGCAATGTCTACATAAAGACAGCAGGAGAAGGACAGATGGAAGTTTTATACATTTCTGAAACAGTGCTAATCTGTATTCGGCTGTCGTTAGTGAGTGTATATGGAGGCATTGCGAATTCTTCCTGTTAAGGTGAGCTCATCACTTTACCTCTGCAGTCACCTTCTCGCCTTCTTCCTTTCTTCCATTGATTTTCGCGACTTGCTTTAACTGCTTCACAGCGACTTCAGATTTATTATTTAAAACCAGCCAACGAGCAGATTCCGGACTCCACCTAGTTACAAGGAAGTGAAAATAAAAGTTTAGAAGGTAAAATGCAACCTATTACTAATATTTATTCTGCACAAACAGACTTGGGTAGCATAAGAATTCTCAAAATGAATACAGTGAAGAAAAATGCCAAACATACACAATACTAATTATATGCTGAAAATTAAATTATTTTAGTAGCAGTTGCCTTATTTTCCACAGCATATTCTTTTCTCAGGACATACCATCTGCAGTGTATGTCCTGCTCAACTGTTTATTTGCCACTCTGATGGGTGAGTCTATTAATAAACTGTATTTTCTTTCAGTAAATACATACTCATAAAGTGATATCACCCAGGCAATATTCCACATAAGCAATGGAACCACCCACATGCATAGCTCTCATCTGTACAGATTTTTGCAGAGTATCCACATTTTTGCCTCAGATTTTGGTGCGCTTCTCATAAAATGTTCAGTTTTCTGGCAAATCATTAAGGATTAAAGCCAGAAAATAATGTCAGACATATGAGTTTCAGACTTCATACCATTCAGAAAATTCACGCTAATGCAAAATCAGTTCTTTTATCAACTTTCTATTTTTATAAGAGCGATATTTAAAAACTGTCCCAATTTTTGGGCCACCATATGCCCAACTTTTATGGCAATGTCCAGATTTCATCCTCTAAGAGGTTGTGAGGTATGCCCACATGTGATATGATATAGTCATTGTCTTTTTTAATGTCTTTGAAGTGCATAAAAACTCTGCTACTAGAGCAAAAACCATATTAGCTCCCTGCTGAACTAAGCTGCTTTATAGAGGCACTTGGAGCTCTGGTACTGTAAGGAATGTATACATATTGTATTGCTAAAACCATACCAGTACCACTGCACAGCATGTATTTATATAAGTATTACACCCAAAGTACCAAATATACTAGTATGATGGCAATGCTTGCTACTCATAATTTTCTACATTTTGTTATGCAGAATATTAAGATTATGGTTGTATGAATAAGTATCAGTTACTGGCATGTTCTGATAAAAATACATCATTATCAGTGCCTTTGATGTCCATATATGCATGCAAGATATACATTCTTCACAGACTGGTCATTATACAAGAAATGGATACATAATGCCAAATTACTAAAGATAACAGTTCCAAAACTGCTTTATTCCCGAGGTACAATAATTACAACCAGTTACATATAAAAATCCAGACAGCATGGATTAAAAATGAATGTGCACTGTCCAAAGTGTTAAATTACTATCAATAACCACAACAGTTCTGGTACATTTTACTCTTAATGTTACTTCTATCATTATAGATCTGTGGGGCTTTTACTTAAACCTCTTAATGATAACGTCACTGATAGTTTGGCTTATCTAAATAATCTGCAAGCTTTAGCAATTCAAGCCCCTGTTTTCCATGTTGCTCATGCTCAGACATTAGAAACAAACAAGCCCCAGTTCACAGAAAATTTTCAAAATAAATAAATAAGTAAAGCTAATAATAGTAGCAATAATAATAATAGAATCGGAGAATGTGATCAAACATCCTAACATGGCTGGCAAAAAAATAACTTTATATTTTAAAGTTTGGGCTTCTCCATGTCAAACAGAGGCACAACTGCATATGGCCAACTGGCTGCTCAATTCACTAACATTTAAACTACTTAACAATAGTTACTGTCCCATCAACAAACAAACTAAAAATTAAACAACCCTCATTACTTTTATGACCATGATTGTACTTTGCTGGTAATATTCCTCTTTAATCTACCTAAAAAAATTATGTTTTAACATTATTCCAACAATCTGGCACTTGCTATCCCAAAAAATAAGTATAAATAAGTATTAATAAATACTCTGCATTTTGCAATAAGCTCGAGCTCCACCTACTGAAGGCCTACAAATGCAGCACTGCTATGATCATAATGCAGGGAAATTCTTCTCTCGTTAAATAGCCTTAACTGTAGTACTCTTCCCTCAGTAGGTCATGCTTCAGTGTAAAAAGCCACTTTAAAATAATACACAGACGCCTGTATAAAATGTAAATACTGGTATAAGTTCTATCCAGACCTTAACTGGTGTATCTTTTTCTGTGGCTGTTTTGAGTACATTCTAATAATTTTGCAGAATGCCTATGCATTTATTTTTCTGAATTTCATGCCTTCCATTTATTAATTGTTCAAAAATAATCTCCCAACTGCTGTGGTGGAACTGCCAATCCATTAGAAAAAACACACAATCTTAGGCAGAAAAAGCACCAAGACTAATGTAAAGTCACAAAACTGGAAGCAAATATCTGAGCGAATTAATCCACATGAACAAATCTAATGTTCGTTAAAGATATTTATTGAATCCAATTTAAAATAAAAATAATAAAAAGTCCCTGGATACTCACATACGATAAGTGCTTTCGATTAGGTCTTCTTCAGATCGTAATTAAAATAGGGACAGTCTTGCTTTTATACAAGATCTTTAACATTCAATTGGCCAATGACAAATTACAAAATGCTAATAACCAGTAAATTTTCTTCCTTCCAAGTCTCTTTTAATTCGTAATACCAATCAAAAGTTTTCATAGTTAAACCCCGCCTTTAATTTGGTTGCATTGGCATTGTTGACTAATATGCAAATTCGCTGTACTGGCAACCAATGTCAGCTTGGCAAAACATCTCTCTCTGAGCTAATATTACCAATAGGATTTTGCGCTTTAGCCACACCCCTTTGTTGGTCATGGTGGTAATCCCTATAGTAAATATGCAAAGTAGCTGGAATTTCACAGCCAATAATGGATGACAATAATCCGTTTTGGCCAATTAAAATAATAACTGAGCTAAATGACTTGTCGCTCCCTTTTTTCACTTATATTTAACAAATTTTATAATATTATATTCTATCTGGTTCTTGTATAGAAAAACTTTCACCATCAAGAAAACTGACTCTTTCTTTAGAATAATTAGCTGTAAATGTTAAGAATGTTGTAGTGGAATCAAGATAAATTTTAAACTGCTGAAATTATTCGATCTTTCCTTGCCATAAAATAAATAAATCGTCAACAAAACGTCCATAGTAAAGAATATGTTTATGCCATGGATTGTTGGGATGAAGAACATGTTGTAATTCCCAATTTACTAGAACTAAATTCGAATAACTATTGGCACAAGGGGTGCCCATGGCAACCCCCTTATTTTTGTAGATACATTTTTTCGACATGCTGGAGGGACAGATTCATATCCCAGTGGCTCCCCTCACTCTGGAACAAAATCCCAGTCCATGTCAGACAGAGCCCTCATTGACCCTCTTCAAGAAGAATCTTGACGTTTGGATGGGAGATCGTAAATTTACCCCTGGGATCTCTTCTGCGTCACTGCTAGACAGAGGCACGGTAAACTAACCTTAAATGGGCTATTTTCTGTGACCTACTATACAGAGGCACAGTCACCTAATCTAAGAAGGGTGGCAAAAGCCAAACACACTCTGGCTAGGCTTGTAAATGCCCTAGGGCAGACAGCCTAGTATCAACCTATGAACCTATACACAAAAATAGTTATTCTCCAATATCAGTTCAAGTAAGGCACAGTGGCTGTAAAATAACAAGTCTGGGGATATTTCCCTTTCCTTCAAGTGCGGGTGTCATCCTCAGTGAATAGTACAGTTCAGTTTTAGTAATGCTGCCATTTGGGAATCATACAGTGTCTTACGAGTCATAGTTTATTGCGATGATAGATCACGCATTATTATTAGACAATCACTGCCTGGGTTCGATGAATATTTTGTTATGAAAAAGATATTTTGATCGGCTTTTCTTTAACAAGCTCTAGGTGAAAGTTTTTCTATACAAGAACCAGAGAGAACATAATATTATAAAATTTGTTAAATACAAGTGAAAGAAGGGAGCGACAAGTCATTTAGCTCAGTTATTATTTTAATTGGCCAAAACAGATTATTGTCGTCCATTATTGGCTGTGAGCTTCCAGCTACTTTGCATATTTACTATAGGGATTACCACCATGACCAACAAAGGGGTATGGCTAAAGCACAAATTCCTATTGGTAATATATTGCTGAGCTGACATTGGTTGCCAGTACAGCGAATTTGCATATTAGTCAACAATGCCAGTGCAACCAAATTAAAGGCGGGATTTAACTATGAAAACTTTTGATTGGTATTACGAATTAAACGAGACTTGGAAGGAAGAAAAGTTACTGGTTATTAGCATTTTGTAAGTTGTCATTGGCCAACTGAATGTTAAAGATCTTGTATAAAAGCAATTTTAATTATGATCTGAAGAAGACCTAATCGAAAGCGCTTATCGTATGTGAGCATCTAGGGACTTTTTATTATTTTTATTTTAAATTGGATTCAATAAATATCTTTAACGAACATTGGATTTGTTCATGTGGATTAATTTGCTCAGATATTTGCTTCCAGTTTTGGGACTTTACGTTAGCCTTGGTGCTTTTTCTGCCTAAGTTCGTGTATTTATTAATTGTTTCCTCTATATGCTGTAATGTCTGTGTATACTGTATGATGTACTGCCTATGTTCTACTTCCTGTCCATATCTACCAGACACATGCATACACATATGCATTACTTGTACAGTTCAAAATCATTGCTGTTGGCTTGGGTCATGGTGGAAATTCTCACTTATTCAGTTTAAAAAAGCTAATATGTATGTGTGTGTGTGTGTGTGTGTGTGTGTGTGTGTGTGTGTGTGTGTGTGTGTGTGCGTGTGTGTGTCTCTCTCTCTCTCTCTATATATATCTCTATATATATATATATATATATATATATATATGTATACACACACACACACACACACATATATATATATATATATATATATATATATACACACACACACACACACACACACACACACACACACACACACACACACACACACACACATGGATCCACTTCTTAATTTTGAAAGATCAAAATGTTGAGATTCAGAATATCGAAACCAAAATCTTGAGGTTCTGAAATCTTGAAATTAAAGAAATAAAAAAATAAAATAAAAAGTGACAACTACTGAAACCATATTTTTGCAGGGGGGCTTGCCCCTGCACCCACCACAGCCCCTGCAACTTAAATATACTAATTCCGAGATCGAGCTACAGTGAAGGCAATGGTAATGTTCCCATTCCGCACGGTACAGCAATGTACATTACCATTCTCTTCACTGTACAGTGATCTTGGACTTAGTATATTTAGGTTCCAGGGGGTGTGGTAGGTGCATGAAGGCTTGCCCCCTTGCAAAAACATGGTTTTATCAGTTGTCATGTTTTTTTTTTTTTTATTTCTTAATTCCGAGATTTCAGAACCTTGAGATTCTGGGAATCTCGATATTCTGATCTTTTTAAATTAAGAAGTGGACCTACACACACACACACACACACACACACACACACACACACACACACACACACACACACACACACACACACACACAGAAACTCACACGCACACACATTTATGTTTCTATCATGAAAGGTTGAAAATTCAAGAGTAACTCACAAATGGCAGAAAAAAAGAGAATCACAAAACACTGAATGACTAATAAGAGTCAATCATAAAACATTGAATTTCTCTTCCACTAACAAAGTTCTGTATCACCAGCTAATGCACGCTAGCACTACCCATACCCTAAACCCTGCCTAACCCTGTACCTTACCTTATACAAATCCTTTTTGTAATACTACAGATATAAAATACAAGCTCAGACACATACACACACACTCTCACAAATACACACACAAAACACTAAAGCTATCCTCTTGCCTAACCCCTACTGTAAACCCAAACTGCCAACATTTGTACAAGCACACTCCCACCACAACACCCACATGCTTACATGTGTCTACAAAATGAACTAATGACATTCTGAACTGTTGGTAAAATGAACTGCCAGCATTCTGAACTGTCGGCATTATGAACTGCATATATATGAAAAACTCTTATCTTTATATAAAAAAACATTACAGTTGTTAAAAACTCTGAATAATTTAATACAGATAACAGACCTGACGCTATCACAAGCAGATCATCTGCAATGAAACATGGCATCTCTTTTAAATCCCAGTTTCCTAATAACTCCACACTGTAGCCAACCATGGCTCAACACTGATTTTTCCATTCATTTCAGAACATTTACTGACCTGTAATCTACAATGCAATCTATATCTTCATCTGTTTTGTTTTCCTTAAGTGTAGCTAAGACAGAAAAGCTAAAATGATGCCCTGGACTCTTTAAAAGAAGTTTGGGCAGAGCACTGTTTGCATCCCTTTCGGTAATGCATATTCATGTTCATATGTGAAGTCCTTTAAAGGTCTTTTAATTTATCCTGCATCATGAAAATTGCACACACACACACCCACACACACACACACACACACACACACACACACACACACACACACACACACACACACACACACACACACACACACACACACACACACACACACACACGTGCCGCACACACATTGTTCCACATGTAGGTAATGCATCCCTATACGCATGCAGTATTTTGACAGGTAATCATACTGCACACAAGGCAGACTTTTTCTAGTCTCAGTACTGTCAGAATTTCTTTTTAATTACTGATAGCCAGTTCTTGTAATCAACTGGCAAATTAATATTAGTGACCTCACATTTAATTTTGGAGTGACTGTATTTCTTTCATGATGTCTGGCCAGTTAAAATATACCTAATAAACTTGCTATAGTTTTGCCAGTTTTATTTGATTCTTAACATATGATACGATATGAACTAGCTTCATTATTATTACCCCTCTTAAGTTTTGGAACTAGTTACCAATGCAGAATTTCTTCTCTTTCATTATTTAGTCTGCATAAGAGGCAATATTTTAACTCAAAAATAGAAATAAGAAGAAATAGGAACTTCTTATGTTTTATTAATCACCACATTTTTCCTCTAGAGCCTTGGTTATACTCTCTCCCTCTCCCTTTTGTTCTACTTAAAATATCACCTTTCCATTCTGGCTTTTTTAATGTGTATGCGACTTATTTATAATTTAATTAACCCAAAGTAGAAGGAACTGCACACAATGGAGGACTAATAGGTTTCCACACCACACTTTAATGAAGAATAGAACTGAGCGCTTTCATCCCTGACAAACCGGGGACTTCATCATAATCTACAGAAACAATATTAAAACCTATTTAAATAAGTGAAAGACTTTTGCAGTTGGATAAAACACTTCCAACAGATACAGCCTTGACTAATCACATTTTTTTTCCTTTTCTATGTTGCCCTGTTCAGTGCAAAGGGTATGTTAAAACAAAATTAATCATGCTACTCTTTACTTGTTTTCTAGGATCACAAATTCACGCTGCTTAGAGTCCAACTACAGCTTCATTTAATGCTTTATACTAGCAGAAATGGGCTCAGAACTCTATTTGCTGCTTATCTCACTTTCCATACTCATGTTGCTCACTTTGGTCCTTGGGTCCTCCCTAACTTGCCTTTCTTTTATTATGTTTGCCTAAGTTCCCGTGCTAATAGTTTTTGTACTGATTTTTTTTTTACTTCAGAATTTACTATCAGTTTATCACCAGTTCCTGCACTGACATCTCTTACCATGCTGGTGTTCTGATGCTCTGTCATTGAAAACAGGCTAAATATTATTTACTGTCTAACCACAACTGCATTCTGTCTCTTTTTGTAGTTTCCATGCCAACTTCCTTCTTCTGGTTTCAAATCTGAATCTCTGTGTGTCACTTTCTTGCTACTGCATTCTTATACTAAATGGTTATATCATCTTTTCACATTTTGTCTTTACATTCTCCCACATTCTCACATAATATTTTAAAATGGGAAAGAGTTTTTCCTATAATAATCATGGATTAAATCAGGGGTTACAGCCACAGAATAAAATGATTTTTCCCAAAACTGTTTACATTTTTACAGGTGTAAGATGATATTAATCTCTGTCACAATGAATATATATTACCCACACTTTTTGGTAGTAATTTTATTTTTACACACTAGAGGAAACTTGAAAAGGGAAATCATGGTTTTGGAATATAGTAGATGTCGAACATGTCTTCCTTCTAATAATACAGTACATTACACTAGCTTGATTGTAACCCAGTGACACACGGCTGGCTCAGTTATCTTAGATATTGTAACATCCTCATGTAAAGCATGCATATCATATACTGAATTTAGCATTGTGACTCCTCCCTCCATATTTCTAACAAATTAATAATATACCTGCTGCTTTCTATTTCATGAAAAAGGTTACATGTCTTACTACAGTTTTATCATTATAAGCAGACAGTTCTTGTGATCACTTTGCAATAGTATTTTTTTTATTTCACTTGGCAAAGCTCATTTAAACCTATCCACTGCTAAAATTTCTAACATTTTTGTTTTGCTGTTGCTATCAGGTTCAAGCCAGAGTTTAAAAATATACTTTAGATCATGCATCTGTGCACTACCAATTTATCAAAGTTAAAAATCCAGCTTTGAAATGTTACAGTTCTATGTAAAGTTTATCATAGCTCTTGCAGTCAGTTGCAGCCACTTCCATGTATGTTTTTTTGTGTGCCTCTGTTGCTACTTTGTCACTTGAGAAGATAGGATTCATGCCCATTTTGCTCAGTACCAATTTTCTATGATGTCATAACACTCAAAATGTCTCTACATAAGATTCCAAGTCATCCTCCCTGACTAGGTTGTTCAGAGTGTCACAGTCTTGGGGCACAGCTATGTTGGCTAACATAATTAGCTGTATTTGTAGTTAGCAGTACCAACATCTGGTCAGATTCTACCTGCATTTTCATGCTTCTCCCCAGTAATTCCTCCACGGTCACAGGCAACAGTTAAATATACCCACACCACAACAGTCAGTAATTCCTCCACGGTCACAGGCAACAGTTAAATATACCCACACCACAACAGTCAGTAATTCCTCCACGGTCACAAGCAACAGTTAAATATACCCACACCACAACAGTCAGTAATTCCTCCATGGTCACAGGCAACAGTTAAATATACCCGCACCACAACAGTCAGTAATTCCTCCACAGTCACAGGCAACAGTTAAATATACCTGCACCACAACAGTCAGTAATTCCTCCACGGCCACAGGCAACAGTTAAATATACCCGCACCACAACAGTCAGTAATTCCTCCATGGTCACAGGCAACAGTTAAATATACCCGCACCACAACAGTCAGTAATTCCTCCACGGTCACAGGCAACAGTTAAATATACCCACACCACAACAGTCAGTAATTCCTCCACGGTCACAGGCAACAGTTAAATATACCCGCACTACAACAGTCAGTAATTCCTCCACAGTCACAGGCAACAGTTAAATATACCCACACCACAACAGTCAGTAATTCCTCCACGGTCACAAGCAGCAGTTAAATATACCCGCACCACAACAGTCAGTAATTCCTCCACGGTCATCGGCAACAGTTAAATATACCCGCACCACAACAGTCAGTAATTCCTCCACGGTCACAGGCAACAGTTAAATATATCCGCACCACAACAGTCAGTAATTCCTCCATGGTCACAGGCAACAGTTAAATATACCCGCACCACAACAGTCAGTAATTCCTCCATGGTCACAGTCAACAGTTAAATATACCCACACCACAACAGTCAGTAATTCCTCCACGGTCACAGGCAACAGTTAAATATACCCACACCACAACAGTCAATAATTCCTCCACGGTCACAGGCAACAGTTAAATATACCCGCACCACAAGAGTCAGTAATTCCTCCATGGTCACAGGCAACAGTGAAATATACCCGCACCACAACAGTCAGTAATTCCTCCACAGTCACAGGCAACAGCTAAATATACCCGCACCACAACAGTCAGTAATTCCTCCAAGGTCACAGGCAACAGTTAATTATACCCGCACCACAACAGTTAGTAATTCCTCCACGGTCATAGGCAACAGTTAAATATACCCGCACCACAACAGTTACATTAACATAATTATTTTATAGCTTAAATGTGGTTTGTACTTGGCTGCAAATTTATTACAAAGAACTAAAAAGTGGCAAGTGTGTGGCTAACTGCCCCCTTTCTCTACAACTTTAAGTTCCAAAATTGACACTATAGCAGGGCAAACATAAACACATTTATTCAGTAATCCATAAATTAAAATATCAAGTAATTTATCTTTGCAATTTCAAAATAAAGCAAATGGCACCTTTGTGACAGTCCTGAGTTCATAATGCCCTTCCAAGATGCAATCTCAGCCCGATCTCCAGATAAGATTGGACGTAGGCCATCAATCTTTAATTTCTTTAATTGTTTAATGTCTTCATTTAAAGTCCTTTGGCTTGTGGAAGTTAAATTTAAATCTGCTTGTTCAGGCATAGGTGGGGCAGCAACTGTCTAAGTATCAGAGATGTTTGATATAATCTGATTTTATCAAACAAATGTAGAAATGTATTGAGAATATGAATTACTGTTAAACTTGAACTTATAAAAAGGGAAAACATATTTATATCTGTGTGTTTGTGTGTGTGTGTCAGATACAGAGAGACAGATATGTGGAAATAAACCCCTGAGGTAGAGGAACTAATACAGGTAAGGCATACTTGTTCAATGTACTTGTACAGTGGCACATGCATAAGATGTGGAAGGAGAAATAGGACCTAATAGTGGAATGAAATATTGTTAAAATGTGAGCTTCATTTTTGCCATGATTTTCTTCCTTCTGTTATAGTCTTTTGATGTTGTGAGTCCACCGGGGTGGCTTGTTTTTTGAGTTAGTTCTATACTTCTTCCTGGTGGGTCGACCTGCCTCTATGCAGCTATTAACGTGCTTCTATAGGGTTTCAATGAATAGTTCTGAGTAGGCAGTGGTGTTCTGAGGGTTTATGGGGGCTTGACATTTTGTCAGGTTATCACTTAATAGTAGGACGTTAGCTTAGGGTAGTTCCAGAATATTCCAGGGTTAGCTGGGTTCCAGGTTTTATTTTTACTTCAAAGGAGACCTTTTTGTGGTTTGACCTTACCAGAGAAGACATTGCACTAGGGGGTGTGCAGCACTCTCCTATATTAGTGAGGATCAGATCCAGTAAGGTTGCACTCCTGGTTGATGTACTGACAATCTGGTTCATGTTTGGGTTTACAAAATCTAGAAATCTGTGCTTGTACGTTTGGTGTCATACATGATTCCCAGTTAACAGTGGAGTAATTAAAGTCGCCTATGAATATGGTATTGGGTTGGATGATGAGTGTTTCCAATAAGTTTAAATACATAGTATGGGTTCCCTGGGTCATAGAGGGGGGCCTATATCTTACAAGAAAGTGGCACAGGATTTTTCCTGTGGTTATTTGAACATGGAGAAATTCAAGTGCATTGTCCTATTTGGCCAGACTTGAGGTATATTTACTTTTTATGTAAATTGAGACACCTCCACCTTTAGTTCCTTTCTGTGTAGTAGATGGTCTAAATGTGTGGAAGGTATTTTAACCTTGCTCTGCTGGTGTGCTCTCCGTTGGCTTTAAACCATGTCTTACTGACCGCACAGATGTCAGTATTCTCTAGGGTGAAGAGAGATTTTAGGGAGTGGAGCTTTTTGTTTTGACTCCTAGCATTGAGCAATAACACCTTTAAATGTTCTTGGTTTTGATTTGCTATGTTAGAAGTACTTTTAGTCTGGCATTGCCTAAAAAAGACACTACTGGGGAGGCCAATGTTTTAGCTATTATTCAAAAGCCTAGAAGGGAGAGGTGCAAAACATCCCTGGAAAAACAGCTTGGTCCGTTGAGCATTTCCTTCCATGCTGACAAATATTGTTTAATGTCTTTATTTAAAGTCCTTTGGTCAGATTCATAGCTTAAATGTGGTTTGTACTTGGCTGCAAATTTATTACAAAGAACTAAAAAAGTGGCAAGTGTGTGGCTAACTGCCCTCATTCTCTACAACTTTAAGTTCCAAAACTGACACTATAGCAGGGCAAACATAAACACACATTTATTCAGTAATCCATAAATTAAAATATCAAGTAATTTATCTTTGCCCCTAGAATAACACCAGAAACTAAGACAATTATTAAAGTTAGTCATCTTTTGTTCATATTGTAGCATCATCCTTGCAGAAGGTAAAATGCTGCTCAGTGCTAGGCTTACACCAACCTGGGGCACATATGTGATGCCCGTGCACTGACCCAGTAATCAAGGAACCTCAATCATCACCACTAATACCACTGAGGGGTATCCACATTGGGAAGGATAACAAACACACACCCAGTAAAATACACATTTCCTTAAGGGCACACAGAGATCACAGTCAGTCTGGGTCTGGTTTCTCCATTTCTTCCCAGATCCCCAATAAAACTCCTCACTGGCACAGCTATAGGGTAAAGGTCTCAGCCTAGTGGTCAAGCTAAAACCTCCAACACCCTCTGTGTCCAACCAGTGCTTTGTGTCCCTGCCCAAGTAGCTGGCACACATACACTCTTTAAGATATGAGTTATATAGAAACATACAGACACTCCTGGGGAAGGCTGGCACAAGTTCTCCAGCTATGCCCCTTCCTGCCAGTCTATAAGGTAGTACCAGCTGCCACCTACCACTAATATCAGCTCCTAATAAGGCCCTTACCAAAGGGTGCCCAATTTTACTGTGCAATATTATTTTCCAAACAGCAAGTGTGACTGAGCAGCAAGAATATTGGAGTGGCTTTGTACAGTATCACTATATACATGCAATGTACTCTAGAGCTTAAAGTATCTCTACACAAAACAGCCACAGTTGAAATGTTTAAAAATATTTAATAATAAATAATAAAAACACAAGACAATACTTCTTATTACACAGTGCTAATCAAGAGTTCAGTCATCACAGGAAATTGCTTAAAATAATACTGTTGAATAGTTATGACATAAATATTAAAACAGCTAGACTAAACTTACTGTTTTTTTTTTATTGTTTCCTAAGAGCAATCAGAGTTCTAAATAAACTTACATATAGAGCAAATGCAGAGTACTGGTGAGTTGTTAGCTTTAGACAAAATCCAAAAATGCTCTCTTTTCTTTGTGTCCTTAAGTTGCTAACACAGTAATGCTTCACATTACATCATTCTTGACACTTCTCTGGTTTCTCAGGCTAACAGAAACTCAGAGTTTAACATATCTTTGATCTTGCACCTGGTCAGGAAACCACAGCAATTAAAGACATTATATATGTAAAATCTAGCAATTAACTCTGGTCTCAAAACAATAGAAAGAATCTGCTGGTCCAGACATCATGGCTCAGAGTTTGAGATTAAGCAGTCATACAAGGCTTGACTTATCAGCTTTCTTCCAGCAGAGCGCACTGTTGTTACATTTTTGACATTCAACATTTAACACAATTTTCTTCCATTTAAGAGAACAAGCCTGTGGCTTATGTTAATATTTAAAAATGACATGGAATTATCTACAAAATTCTATCTAGCTAGGTTGGCAGCCTTCACATATCTTCCCCTACTGCCCCCCAGAGAACTCAAGCTAGTTTTTTTCAAGTGACCCTTGAGAAACGTTGCTTGAGAGGGTTAGGTCTATCTGAGTATACCTTACCTCATTCCCTGTCTTGAGAGCCCATGTGCATTGTAGTTGCTAACCCCACTGCAGTGCTGCACTGACATAGCATATGCTTGCAACCCTAGGCTCCATCTTAGCAACTTGGCATTTTAATGGATGGCTTGGTGTAACCATGTTAGGGGATTGTGATCCATACCTACAGTGAGTTTTCTTCCATACTGATAAGACTGAAGTTTCTGCAATGCCCATACTATGGCTAGACATTCCTTTTCTACAGCTCATATCATTCCTCCCAGGGTTGAAGCCTATGACTGAGATAAACCACTGGGTGCTCTTCTCCCTCTGAAGAAATCTGGCTAAGTACAGCCCCATGCCATGGTTTGAAGCATCCGCCTGCACAACACATTATTTGCTGTAATCTGGACTGGCTAACACAGGGGGTCCTCCCAAAGCTTCTTTACGCTTCTGGAATGCCTGCTCACATACTGGGGTCCACACTATCTTATGTGGCCTGTTTTTCCTTGTCAGTTCTGTGAGGGGAGCAGCTATGGTACTATTACTGGGGACAAACTTTCTGTAGTACCCTGCTGTCCCTAAGAATGCCCTTACCTGCTTTTTGGTAACAGGTGCAGGCCATGCCTGAATGGCTTCCACTTTGGCAGGTTCTGGACTCATCTTAACACTCCCCTCTCTATGTCCCAGGTAGGAGACCTCTGCCATACCCACATGAGATTTGCTGGGCTTAATGGTCAACCCTGTCCTCTGTAGTCTGCCCAGCACCTCCCTGATATGTTGAAGGTGCTCTTGCCAGGAATAGCTGTAGATGGCAATATCATCTAGGTAAGCAAGGGCAAACCCTCCTGCTCCTGCTAGGATATGATTTACCAGCCTCTGAAAAGTCACTGGGGCAATTTTTATCCCAAAGGACATCTTTTTGAACTCATACAAGCCAAAAGGAGTCACAAAGGCTGACCTCTCTCTAGCACTGGTAGTCAAGGGCACCCTCCAGTAACCCTTGGTAAGATCAATGGTGGTAAGATACTTAGCCCCACCCAGCTGATCTAGGGCCTCATCTGTCCTAGGCACAGAGTAAGCATCTGACTCTGTGTGGCTATTTAATTTCTTGTAGTCCACATAGAACCTGGTGCTACCATTCTTCTTTGGCACCAGCACCACTGGGGAGGCCCAGGGACTTTTGGACTCTTGGATTACCCCACTTCCAACATCTCCTGTTTCTCCTCCCATAGAGTCTGTTTGACTCTCTCAGGCACCCTATAAGGGGCCTGCCTAATAGGCCTTTGTGGTCCTGTATCCACCTGGTGCACCCTGGTTTCCCAGTGAACATGTCTCCAAACTCTTATAATACTGCTTGGATTTCTCAAACCTGGGTAGGAGATAGCTGCTGGGACAGTGTTACCCCTTCCACTGAGGTGTCAGTCCAAGCCTCACTGAGAACATCAGTCACCAGATCTCCCTCAGACTCCTCCTGCAATCCACTGCAAATACTCAGCACAAGGACCTCCCTATCATGTTAAGGTTTCATCATGTTAACATGGTACAATTTGTGCTCCTGCCTAGCAGTTCCACCATGTAGTTAACATCACTTACCTTTCTTATCAGCTGGTAGGGTCCTTCTAAAGCTGCTTGCAGCTTGTTGTGTCTGATAGGAATGAGAACCATTACCTGCTGCCCTACAGCATACTCTCTAGCTCGAGCATTCCTGTCATATCATACTTTTTTCTGTTGTTCGGCTTCTGACAGGTTTTCTTGGAACAAGCCCATGAGTTCCCTGAGCCTTGTCCTGAAGTTTAGGACATATGCCACAACAGACTCCTTGTGAGATTCAAACTCACCCTCCCACTCATCACAAATTAAATCTAGAGATCCCCTCACCCTACACCAATACAGCAACTCAAAGGGTGAAAAACCTGTGGATTCCTGGGGAACCTCTCTGTAAGAAAACAACAGATGGGGCAAATATTTGTCCCACTCCCTCTTAAACTGGTCTGCAAATGTCCATAGGATGGACCTGGTTGTAGAGTTTAACCTCTCAACAAGACCATTAGTCTGGGGATGGCAGGGGGTAGTCTTCAAGTGCTTCACCCCAGAGTACTTTCACAGACAAGCCAGCAGGTCTGACATGAAATTGGCACCTGTTAGTCAGTATTTCTTTTGGGAAACCTACCCTGCTGAAAATCTCTAACAAAGCATTTGCCACCTTTTCTGCCTCAATGGTGGACAAAGCCACTGCCTCAAGGTACCTTGCAGCATTATCTACTACTGCTTTTCGATATACCTTTTCCCTGTGGAACGTAAGGTACTTAGAAGCCCCACAATATCCATAGCTACCCTCTGAAATGGCTCCTCAATCACGAACAAAGGCATCAAAGGCATTCTAACCTTGTCTCCTGCCTTGCCTATCTTTTGGCACTGCTCACAGGTCCTGCAGTACCCTGTTACATCTCTGGAAATTCCAGGCCAATAGAAGTTCTGCATAACATGTCTCTTTGTATGTTTTATGCCCATATAACCTGCAAAGGGAATATCATGAGCTATGGCTAGAAGTACCAGATGGTAAGCTATAGGCACTACCAACTGCTGTATTCTCTCGCCTTCTAGCCCTCCCTCAGGGGTCCACTCTCTATACAGTAACCCTTTGTCAAAGTATACATAACCCCCCCTTCCTTTGAGAATCAGGTGCCTCACTAGCTACATGCCTCGGGCCTTGAATGTAGGTTCTGAGAGTTGAACCTGTCTCAACTCACTCTTTGTAACCCTTCCCAGTTCCCCTTCCCCAGGAAGTCTGGCATCCTCTGACAGGGGTGCCTCACTGTCAGCCTGGGTACTGCTACTCACCTCTACCTTTGCAGTCACTCTGTCCAAGGGAACATCAGTACCCACAAGCAGCTGTGGCTCACCTTCAGTCTCACTGCAACAGAGTAGCTCCCTCCCTGAAGTAACCACTTCATCAGTCCTGGCTGCAAGTATGTGGTCTGTATAGGTCTCCCCCAGGCTACCAGATCCACATTCTTGTCTCAAAGCTTGACTGTGTGTAACTGCATTAACACATGGTACTGCCTCATCCAAATCCATCCCTATCAGGACATCTGTAGGATGGTAGTTTGGTACCCTTGTTGTCTCGAGACAACCTACTATTGACATTTTGTCTTTTCCACTTACTGGCTCCCTCACCTTTTGCTCTCCACCTTGCTTTTGTTGGCATATGTATGCCACATGGCCTCACTGGTTGCATTCAAAGCATTTAACCCTAGGTTCTGGACATGTACCTGGACTAGTGGCTCCCCCTGCTACTGCCAGATTCTGTTGGCACAGTCTGGGCTGCCCACCATGGGTTTCTTTAAGCCTATGACCAGTACTGGGGGGGGTCCTTTTCTGTGCAGGGATGCCCTGCTTGTTAGGTATAGGTCTCCCTTCTTCCCCAACTCATCTGAAGTAGCACATCGTCTATCAGCTAACCAGATCCTCATGTCCTCAGGAAAAGTGCTATGGGCTTATTCCCTCACCAAAAGGTCTGCCAGCCCTTCAAAAGTGGTGACCTGGCATCCACTCACCCACCTATGAAACTAAGTGCTCAGTTCAGCAACATATTCACACACACTTTCTTCTGCCTTGCGTCAAAGCTCACAAAACTTTTTCCTATGAGTTTTAGTTGTTAGCTTAAAAAATTCTAACAGGCAATTCTTAACAGCGGTATAATCCAAATATTTGTGATCAGAAAGTTTAGACAACACAATTACAACTTTACCGTGGAGTAAGGAGGTCAGGAACCATACCCAGAGCCTTTGGTCAACATCATACTGTTTACATACCCTCTCAAACATGTGAATGAAACTATCAAAAGTATCCCCCTCTGTAAACTGTGGAAGAAATTTACTGACCTTTTGTGCTTCTAGGGTCCAGTTACTACCTTTCCCATTACCTTCATGACTCTGGTGAAGAGTCAGAATCTCATTTTAATGCTGCCTCTGCCTCTCCCTTTCCTTAGCTTCCAGGCATAGCAGTTTCTCATTCTCCTCAGCCTGTAGACATCTCAGTTTCTCTGCTGCTTCTGTTTTCAAATGCCTGGCCTCCAACTCAAGTCTCTTTAGATCCAGATAGATTTTAAGTCCTCTGCAGAAAGGTTGAGCTGTCCATTCTCTGAGTGTTGTACATCTCCATGGCCAGTCTGATTGCTCCCCTGATTGCTGTTTTCTGATGCAGCTGTGACCAAAGCTGCAATCATGTCTGCCTTAGTCAGGTTTCCATGCACCAGTACCTTAGCTTGGCACATCTCAGACAACTGGCTCATTGACAGCTTGGCATACTCCTCTGCTGACATGCTTGCCTGCTCTCCCTGACTAACTAAGCTAACAAAAGAAATAAAACAATTGTGATCTGAACTCTAAATATTCACTGTGTAGCTGATTTAGAGTACAAAACACCTTCAGTGATCACTGTACACAAGCTACAGGAATTCACTACCCAAACCACTACAAGCCAATTGCCAACCTAGTGAGTTGTTGTCAGCTTTAGACAAAATCCAAAAATGCTCTCCTTTCTTTGTGTCCTTAAATTGATAACAAAGTGCTGCTTCACATTACATCATTCTTGATGCTTTTCTGTTTTCGCAGGCTAACAGAAACTCAGAGTTTAACATATCTTTGATCTTGCACCTGGTTAGGAAACCACAGCAATTAAAGACATTATATATGTAAAATCTAGAAATTAACTCTGGTCTCAAAACAATAGAAAGAATCTGCTGGTCCAGACATCACGGCTCTGAGTTTGAGATTAAACAGTCATACAAGGCTTGACTTATCAGCTTTCTTCCAGCAGAGTGCACTGTTGTTACATTTTTGACGTTGAACATTTAACACAAATTTCTTTAATTTAAGAGACAAGCCTGTGGCTTATATTAATATTTATAAATGACATGGAATGATCTACAAAATTCTATCTAGCTAGGCTAGCAGCCTTCACAACATACTATGAGAGCTCCATGATGTCTCTCTTCATATATTCTAGGGAGGTATGTCTCAGGTCATTTACTCCCACATGGACTATGACTGAGTCATGCTGGTACTTTTGGTCCAATGCCCTAAGTGCATGCATATTTTGGTAGATCCTGGCCTCTGATAAGAGACTTTCTCCTTACTCAGCCTGGTGAGAGGGACATCAATGCATCTCACAATGGAGTCTGCAGTAACCAGATGTTGGATTGTGTGGTGGCTTGTCTTATGGGGTTAGAAGTAGAGGTTTCATGAGACATAACTGTATGTGTTGATGTGTGTGTGTGTGGTTTGAAAGAGTGTCCAAAAAAACAAGAGAAGGTACAAACACGACTGTGGTGAGACCGTTTATTAAATAAGTAAGCGCTTCCACGTCTAAAACCGACATTTTGAAAGAGTGCATGTCGGGCTGATGAGGCTGTTTGTTATGCGTACTTTGTCTAGGAGGTGTTTGGGGTTAAGGAAGGTTACATTTAAGTGCCACAGCATATGTGGGTCTGTGTGCCTTCTTTGAATTGTGTGTGAAGGGTGAAGTGTGTGTACTGCTCTCAATCTTATTGACATTAGGAGTGCTTTTATATCAGTTTGTTTGAGAATTATCTAGTTGTTAGTAAACATGAGGCAATTTCTACATTGGCTCAGGATGCTCATTTCCACCAAACTGGTACTGGAGATAGTCAGAAAGTTCATATCCATGGCAATAGACCCTTTTTTATTGATTAGACAGTTGGAGTAATAATATAAAGTAATGTCAGGAGTATCCAGTTTGCAACTCTGGGGGCAATGCTTGTCACTGCAAACTTGCTGTTCTGTGTGCAAGTAGGTATTAGTGAAATTTCAATGGTGCTTTTACAGGAAAAATGCCATCTCATGGTGTCTGTGTTTATACAGGGCACTGTCAAACACTTGTTTGGAAAATAAGTAGACATTAATGATTTATAGATGAAGTATTACGTCAGATATTCTGAAGCTAGAATTAAATCAAGCAGTACTTACTGAAAATAAAGGGTTAACTTGTCAAGAATGATAAAAATAGCGAAGTAGCCTGAATGGCTACTGCCTAGCAACTTCTAGTGCTGCTCTTTCCACAACTTCACTCTGCTGGGTTACAATGCTGCTTTGCTTCTTCTCTCACCAGAAGCAAAACATTAGCACCAGTCCCAAGATGAGAAGCAGGCCACAGCCTGTTTGGTGATCCACAGTCTTGTCCCAGATGATGCAAGGGTATGTAGGCTTTTTGTAGCCTTTTCCTGGTAGATGCCTTGAACAGCAAACAGACCAATCAGGGAAGTCAAGCACAGACACTCATTGCCCAACCAGAAACATTCAGGAATCAATGCACTCTGCTCCTTCTCTTACCTGAAGCAAAATATAATCACAAATTCCAAGCTGGCACCTATGAAGCAGTTATTAGGCTTTCCGGTGATCAGCAGTCTCTAGGAAATAATGCCGTTATGCTCCTTCTGGAGCAAAACAGAAGCACTAATCCCAAGATGACTACTGAGAGCAAAATGTGGGCTCTCCAGTAATTAGTGATCTTATAGGTTCATAGGTTCATAGGTTGGTACTAGGCTATCGGCCCTAGGGCCTATACAAGCCTAGCCATAACAATTCCCTGGCTATTTCTTCCCACACTATTTACTTCCCTTCCCATCTTGGAGTAGATGTTGCAGATTTTATACATAAGATGGAAAATGGTTTAATCTTAAGAGCTGCAGTGTGCACTAATCAGCTAGATATGAAAGAGGGGGTAACTTAAGCTTAAGCTATCTAAGTAGAGAGACACTAATTTTAAAAGAGCAAGATAGACTAGAAGTAGGTGAGCACTTTGTTTTCTGGTTCTATGGAATACAATGGGATGGCCAATAAATTTAAATAGTTGAAAGGGACTGACTTCACAAAATGATAATTTTGTGCTTATCACAATAGCCAGTGAAAGAGGAGAGGAAAGGAAATATGTGGGCAAACTAACATAAGGGACAGGCAATTGGAAAGGCAGTTGAGTTTAACAACACCACAGCGCCAGGATGTGAGGGAGGGGAAACATTCTGTGTGACTTACAAGAGACACAGCTGTGGTCCCTTTTATAGTATAAGTATGCAATTAAAAGCAGAATACAAGAGTGTAAAGAAAATAAACTACACTATACAAAAATAGAAGAAGTCAATAAAGCAATACAAAATACAAGAAAGCAAAAACAAATTAACCTTTCCTTTACAGCAAGTGGCAGAGTCTGGGTGAGCTTTTCCAGTAAAGCCTTGAAATGTTTTATTTTACCCCTTAAATAGAAAGTTTAGTTTCTAGTTCCACCCTCTGTTCACAGGTAATTAACCTTAACTGACCTGTTCTAATTTCTGTGTGACATATAAGAGACACATCTGTGGATTCATTCCTAGTTTAAATATGCAATTAAAAGTAGAATACAAGTAAAACACATTGTAAAGAAAATAAATCACAATATACAAACTAGAAGATGGCAATAAAGGAATACAAAATATAAAAAATTAGTTTCAGAGTACTCACGTATGATAAAGTTAATTGATTGAACATTCACCATAATACAACAAAGGACAAAATATGTGTAGACACTGTTTTGTATAAACTTAGAAGATATTTTTCTCAGCACTGTTCATATTATAACTGTTTTCAATAATGTTCATGCAATAGTGTTTCAGATGTTTCAAAAATAATTTACGACTGGTAGTCAAAACACTTACCATAGGACAACAAAAAGGATGAAATAAGGAGCAGTCGTAGCAAACTGTAGCCAACGCCAATTCTGAATGGCATATGCTAGACCTGCTAAGACCAACTGTCCAAATGTAAAGAAGTAGCCACCCAAAGAACCAGTAACAGCACGGCATTTGTCAGGAACCCATTCAACAACTGTAAAAGAAGTACAGTAATGAAGTACCTGTCTTCTTCATAGTATGAGGGTTTTATTTTAAAACTCATTTGACAAAAGTTTTAAATTACGAAAAATGATAAAATATGATTAGTAAATGGGATGATACAGATGTTAAATGAGAAATACTTCAAGATGGAATTTTGAACCAGGAAAATGCATGTTGTAAACAAAGCATCCACTCCCACGTATTTTGTACAAAACTTGAGGGATTAAATTAGAGACTGCAGTTGGAGGGTACAATCAATTCATATGGTATGTTGCCACCAAAACAATAATTCATTTTCGGCATTTGGAATTCAGACTTATAAGTAGTTATATAGATATGTTTGATAATCTTGTATATGTGTAATATTCTTGTGTCTTTAAATGTATTTGTAATAAATATATTTTTAAGAGCAGAGCTTCAAATTATTATTAAATTCTTGACACTATCACAAGACATGGAACTGTTGCAGTGGAAAGAATAGTGCTCATTTGCCATGTTAAGAACTAAAAGTAGCCTACTTTTTTCTACGGTACCAAACCAGAACAGAGCTACAAAATGCAAATGAACCATGTTGGAATATTTTACTTGCTGTCTTTGTATCACTTTAGTGCACACTATTTATTTTTTTTTGCTTTGTTTGCAGGTCAATATCTCAAACAAGAATACACGACAACAATTTTCTAGATACAAACTCCCTACAATGACATTTCTTGAAAAGGAAAATTTATAAAAGGCATATTATTGATGGGTGTAGAAGTCCCTCAAACATTACTCATTTTTATATATCATTATTTGTTAAATACATAAGTGGACTCATCTAAGGAACCTTCCACTCACTTATGATCAGCCATAGGATTACAACATCTAAGGGGAAATTGATGCATATGTGACATAGCAGGAATCAAATAATCACCTCTAGAACCTTTGCATAGCATTCTGCTAAGATATTTGTTTTGTTTGGGTGACTGTAATGAGATTCAACCACATCCTTAAAATGTTCCTAGTTTTGACATCATGACACTATTTGGTAATATAACATTTTATGAACAAAAAAGTAATTATCAAGGTTCTTGAATCTTCAGAATTTAATTTCTTTAGGTAATATTGAGAACAGCGAACCTTCAGGAAATTATATCTTCTTGTTGGCCCAGAAGTTTAATTCTTTGTCCAAGATTACTCCATGACTGATTGAAATATTTACATTTCCAAAAGGTATGAAGTACATTGTTGATATCTGGATCACATGCATTACAAGAAACACATCTGGCTTACTAAAGAATATTCAAATTGTTATTATATTCCTCTGTATCACTACTGTATTATACATTTTTTACAGCTTAAACCAGGGGATCTGAGCTAAACCTTTAGCTTTATACAACATATTTTGGCTCTTGTAAATAGTGTAAATACTTGTTTACAGCTTTGTGTGTTTTGTTAAGTTTTAAATGTTTCTTATTTCTTTTTCTCAAAAATGTTCAGTAAAATGCTTCTGGGAAAAAACACCTAAAGGGAAGTTGCACTTCACTGAGATATGACAATCTGTTCAAATGCCACCTTTGACAATGAAGCAATATTTGAGGTATTGAAACAAAAAGCTGCTAGTGTTGCCAATAACTAGTCCCCAAAAATGACATAAACAGTATTTATTAAAAAAAACACACAGAAAGTACATAAAAGGATAAGCGCTTTCGTCACAATGACTTCATCAGAACAAAAATCTATTTTAGAAATTCTCATTTTATACAGTTGATTAAATCATATGACCCAAGCAATTAAGTTTTAAAAGAACAGTCATAAACATTTCATGTAGGAGACTTTGGAGTTTAAAAAGCTGTGGAAATGTAAACCTATGTATTACAAAATTACAAATTAGTCTTCTAACTACTTTGAAATTTATAATTTATACAATTGAATAATGTAAACCTAAGAAAAACTTTGTAACTTTAGAGCAGTTAAATAACAAAAAGAAACTAAAATAGAAGGTTTTGGTGTCATAATTTACAAGCCCTAAACCTTCATTCTGGTTTGATGCTGATAGCATCATTTAACCCTGGATATTCAGCAGCATTTAACCTTAGTTGCCATTTAGTTTCAGCCCTCAATAATTTATTTTTCCAATCCCCTCCTCTGAAATCCACCTGTACAACTTCCAGTATACCAAACTTAAAACTATGAAGTGGATTCTCTTGAATATGTTTAAATATGGCATTTTTTCGTCCTTCCTATTAATACAATAGCAATGTTCGTATATCCTACGATTTAATTTTCTTTCCGTCTTGCCAATGTAGTAACAAGAACATGAATTACAACTAGCAAGATAAACAACACCTGAAGTGACACATGAACCAAATACAAAATTAACATCAATGTCATAAGGGCCTAGACTGAGCTTGGAATTTTCATTAATGTACCCACAATAATCACAACAACGACATTTGTGGGTACCTTTTTTCCTATTTTTTATATTAGGTTTGTTTTCCAAAATATTCTTCAAGTTACTACCAACCCTGTAGGTGAATATGGGTTCTCGGCCTATTACTTTGAAAAGGTCACTATTTCCCTTCAACATTGCCCAGTTGTTGTGGATAATCTTTTTTACCTCATTAGATGTTTCACCACATGTAATAACCATGGCTTGGGAAAAATCATTTTTATCGCTTTGATTGACATTTATTGGTTCTACCCCAGCCCCTAGTAATGGTTTATATCTACCATTCCAATCATTCATCACTTGGTCCCTGATATTCTCTACAAAATCTAATGGATATCGTCGATGCAAAAACATGTCCATAACTATTTTAGTTTCTGCCTCTGCCAGAGTCCTGTTGGAACACATCCTTACAACCCTAACCATTTGCCCCTTAACTATGTTCCTCTTGATATGAAGGGGGTGGTTGCTTGAGAATTCAAGATAATCATTAGAAAAGGTGGGTTTCCTATAAACCTTAGATTGAAATAAGTGATTGGTGGCAGCCTTGAATATTTTTACATCAAGAAAATTAATTTCTTTACAATTACCATTTCCAGTAAATTTAAAATAGTCACATATGTTATTCATATAATGGAGAAATTGTTCAAAGAATGTGTCCCTCTTCCACAAAATAAACAAATCAAAATCATCTAAAAACCTTAAATAAAGGTGCCATTCATTTTTGTAGCTAGAAGTAAAAATAAACTGGTTCTCCCACCCATATAAAACTAAATTAGCAAAAATGGGAGCACAACTATTGCCCATGGCAACTCCTTGAACCTGTTTGTAAAATTCCCCCTCGAAAGTAAAAAAATTGTTTTTCAACACTAGTTCCATTAATTCTGTGATAAAGTTGATCAAACTACCACTCAGGTTTGTTCTACTTACTAGGACTTCGTTAAAAAATTTTAATCCTACCTCGTGGGGAATGGAGGTGAAAAGATTCACTACGTCAATAGTAGAAAAATAAATGTCCTCATTGAAAAATTCATTCTTGATTCTCCTTAAGAAATCCCAGGAATCGACAAGTACATACTCTAATGGGGTCAAAGCATGTTTAACCATTCGATCAATAAAGACCCCAAGGGAATAAGTGATACTGTTATGCCCTGAGATGATAAGCCTGTATGGTGGATCTTTCAAGTTTCTGTGAGTTTTGGGAATACCGAAACAAATAGGTATAACAGGATGCTCCACATGCAAAAAGTTAAAATCCTCTTCGTTTATGACACCTTGCATTAAGGAGTCCTCCAAAAAAAATTTATCTTTCTATAGCTTATGTGAATTTCATTCCTAGAGACAATCTCATATTTTGTGTTATCATTCAAAATATTGGTTATTTTGTTTTTATAATCAACCATGTTTACAATAGCCATACCCCCACCCTTGTCCGGTTTCATGAATCTAACATTCAGGTTATCTCTTAACTCAAACAATAACTTTTTCTCTGCCAACATCAAATTATGTTTCCTATAAATATGTGTTCGTAGGGTTTTAAAAATCTCTTGCTCAGTAACCTTTTCAAAAGAATGTAATAGGGGTATAAGGGGTGTTCCAACAACTTTTTTTGTATATGACAGAATTCCTTCTATTATCAATATTTACTTTATATCTGTTTAAACATTTTAAATTTATTTTCCTGACAAAAATCTTAAAATCGGTTAAAATTTTACTAATTTCGTCTCTATTGGAAGGCACACATTTCATTCCCTTCATTAGTAAATGAAAAAGATCCTTACAAATAGGAAATTCAGCATAATTAAAAATCTTAAAACCTTTGTACAAAAAAACAGTATTATCAGATACACTAATTCCATCATCATTGTTCACATCTTGATTGTTTTTATTATTATTGCAATAAACTACTGATAACTGTTCTTTCTCCTGTAGGAGGGATTTCTGTATTTGGATCTCGCTCCCCCTTCCCCCCCCCCGGGGTCCTAAAAAATCAGTTTCCTGTCTACCCTGGTTTCTGTTGAAAATCCTTTTGGATCTTCTTAGTGGTGGAAATTCAGTATCATATTCATTCCCATCACTGTTAAACCTGTTGAAATTCATATTATCATGGATGGGTTGTGATGAGGTTGTAGTAATACCTTTGTTCAAGTCCACCCCTAGATAAGCTTTGGGAAAAGGGTAAGCCAAACCATTTTTATACTCAAATTCATCCCTAGATAATTTTTTCTTTTTCCTAAAAATATTACTATTTAATTAATTCTCTACTTTATCGAAAATAATATTGTACCTAAAAGAATACTGATAAAAATGTACACCATCCATCACAGCCCTGTTGATTTCATCCACTTCTTTTAAAAAAAACACAAATCTTTTTATTATTAATATTCACAATAAATTCAATCAATTCAAGCCCATGACGATCAAACATTTGAGTAAGCTCTTCACACTCTGGGTCACCCTTTTTTAACCCATTCGGAAATTTAAACATGCAAAGGCCCTTAGGGACCCGTTTGTTATTAATATATTCCCTTAAATACGAATTATCACATTGTAATGCTCTAATTTTATGCATTTTCATTTCCAGAGCCACTAACCTACTGTCCATGTTGTTTTTGTCTTTGTAAATATTGTTGGTACCAAAAAATGAATGTTCCCTTCTGGACCAGTCCTTCAAGCGGTCAAGTGTAGGAATAAAATTACTGTTGTCAGTTCTAGTTTCAGAACTGTTGATACCATTCATGTCTGTTCGATTTTCCATATTGCTTGTTCCACAGATGTCAGCTCCTTGTAGTACAGTTTCCTTGTCATTTGCTCCACAAGCGCCAGCTCCCTGTAATGTAGTTTCCTTAACGCGTAGCACAGTCCCAGTTGCTGCCATTCCTCGAGAAACAGGATGTGTAACCTCTTGGTTGTTATTGGCAACACTAGCAGCTTTTTGTTTCATGGTTGTTGCGCTGCTTTTGGCACCATCTACTTTTTTCTCAATATTTGAGGTATTGCATGGCTGCCATTTACTTTACTGCTTGTTTCTTTTGATGACTTAGGAACATGTAAACAAAACATTTTATTTAGTTACAGTCAGTCTGCTGTTAACCTCCAATCCTCTTGAAAGAAGAAAAAAATATCTATCTATCTATATATATATATATATATATATATGTATATATATATATATATATATATATATATATATATATATATATATAAAACCTTGCTGCTGCTTTTCATATGGAAATTTTACATTTTTATGCTTGCAGCATGAATTAATAGTATCTATCTAAACCCCCCAAAGGGTCATAGCTATCATTGTATTTCTTACAGTACTGTTAATACCAAGCTCATTACAAATAATGTTGTATGTCTTTCTTCTACACAATTAATAGTCAGCATTTCAGCAAATTTCTCAAATGATATGTATTATCTGAAACCTCTGTGCCATCCATATTTGCAGGTATGACTTAAATTTTTTTTCTGTCAACAATCTGTACACTAAACTTTACTCTTTTTGACAATGCTCTGTTACCTGTAGAAATACAAATATGTGCATAAATAGCTTTTATAAGTACAAAGAACTTTTTTTACTGAACTTCGTGTTTGTCTTTCTTATTGTGACTGTGGTGAGCTAGTTGAAATAACTGACATTGCTATATTTAGGATGCAGATATGCATTATTATTTTATGGCAATTGTTGATGATTATATGGTGAAGACATGCAGTATGCTGTTTTTATGGAAGCAATGCTTAATTAAAACAGACATCTGAACTTCCAACCCTCATCATCTGCTTCTTTTTAAAAGCTAGCAAGCCTTGCATCACAATAGAGAAAAACTAGGGTGACTTAGCAGTTATTTATGTAAGAAACATGCACATGTATTATCACTGAGATAAGTATTTATTCCATCTCTGTTAGATATTTTAGTGGATATAAAAATGCATAGTAATAGTCGACATGTGCAATCAAGAAAAGGAAGTAACTTATCTTGGATCTGGATAGATGAGCTGACTATGCCAGTGTTCCTCACATATGTCATTAGAAGAATTTGTTTTACCCGTTCCAAAACTCATTATTTGAAGCCACACAATCACAGTTAAAATAAAAAATCACTGGTTTAGACACTTCATTTATATGTACCAATACGAGCTCCAGGATTAATTTTATTCATATCACAGCTTGTAAAAACAGCAAATTATCTAAAGTTGACTCCTACTGCGTATTCTTTTGTGACTCTACTAAGATGCAGGACTTATTATTAGTCTCTTATTCGTCTGTTTTATTCTACAGTTCCATGCCTTCCAGCTTTGTAAAGGGATTGGGGCTGGCCTAATGGTTCGACATTTCTACTTTAAAGGAATGGGAATCATGGTTTTGAACCTACAACTGTATGGTTATTGCTGCAGTTATCCACTTGTAAAATATTTTACCTCTCTCTCTGTGTTTAGGAGAGTCATATGATACTTCTTGCAAGTTATTTGCTGACATCTTTTTATTTTACTTATTATTCTGGTGAGCCCACTTTACACAAATTCCCATTACAGGGATGACTGGGGATCACAGTCTGGTTATGTAACTTGTTCGGATTCACGCAGTAAGCAACTGGGGAAAGAAGTAATCAATTCATCCATCTCTAAGAAATTTTTAGAGAAGGTTGATAACAATTAGTTTATTAATATTATCCAGCTAAAGCATACCATTTTTTTTAACAAATCATTAGTCAATTGAAGGTCACAGGTGCCTGCGGTGGTGCAACAGTTAGCATTGCTGCCTTACAGCAAGAAGTTCTCTGGGTCGATCCTCAGCTGGGGTGCCTTCTGTGCAGAGTCTGCATGTCCTCCCTGTGGTCATGTGGGCTTCCTCTGGGTGCTCCGGTTTCCTCCCACATCCCAAAGATATGCTGTAAGGTGGATTGGTCACTCTAAATTGGCCCTAGACGTGAGTGTGTGCATGTGTGTGCCTTCTGTGGAGGTTGGGCACTGGGCTGGCAACTTGACACCATAAAAATCCACTGCCAATCATAAGCGGACAGGTAATCCACTGAGGTGACCCCTAACCGGGAAAAGCTGAAAGAAGAAGAAGAAGTCAAATGAAGGTCACATTATGTCCCTTTTATAACACTTAGAGTACATTCACTACTGTTGCTAAACTTGGCTCAGATATGGAGAACAACAGACCTGTTCAACTTTACAAGGAATATAGGCTGTCAAAAAACACATGACAAGTTCAGCTATATAATTCTGCTCAACATGTTTGGAAATGTTGATGTCATAACTCAGCAATGTATTTTTTCTTATTTACAAAAAATATTCACTTCTACCTTCTTGCCTTATCATTGTGCAATGTTTTACAAAGAGTTTAGCATGCAGATTATCTTACAATTATTTCATGATGTTTCACTAGTTCTAGGTATCTGTGACTGTCATGGACATTCAGAAGCCATATAGCTGAAACGGTGGAATGCTTGATGTCCTTAAGGGGTCATTTGCATATATCCCATGTACCTCTATTACAAAAGGTTTAAGATATCATACAGTGAAAACTCGCTTGATTAGGTTTTTCTTGCAGTTTTTACTAACTGGTTTGTCTGTGTGGCCTATTTACTTTTTGGTTAAGTTGATAGTTGGGATATTTTGCAGATACTTTAATGGTTATGGACATCAGCTGGGTTTAAAAAAACATATGTTTCTGGAATACAGACAAACATTTCACTTATGTTATGCTGATGAGGTCATAAGAAGGCCAAAATGTACATGTCCACAGCTAGTTGCTATTGGCTTTGTTTTCCTCAATCCATGGACATTCAGAAGCCATATAGCTGAAACGGTGGAACACTTGATGTCATTAAGGGGTCATTTGCATATGACCCATAGGCTCCTATTACAGGAGGTTTGAGGTGTCACACAGTGAAACTCTAGCTTGGCTAGGTTTTTCCTTGTAGTTTTTTTTAGTTCTATGTATGACATCTTAGCATTGTATGAACACTGCTATTCAGGTCAAGTTTGGGAAAAACTCATTGGTTTTGTCACTTATTGCACTGTTCCCAATAAGTTTTCATAATCTTTGTTTTATGGCTGTACATTGCATTGTAAGTCTAGACTGTGTTTACAATAAGAACTAGAAGAGGATTTCTTCAGCTCCCCCCTTCCCAAGCAACATCTTTTACCTATGCTATCCTATACATTACAAAATTTCTGTTAAGTTTACATGCACTGTGGTTAGAGGCAACATATTACTTTATAGTATTTGTGGCTTTACTTTTTTTTTTTTTACTCTTAAGTAGCCACAGTGCTTTTCATAACAAACCTGGCTAGTTGTCCTACTATGATATATTATCTGCTTATCTTGTTTACATTAAACAGGATTGCTTTAGGTGTTGTCTCTGAATCTATTTCATACTTCCCCAAACATATACAATGTATAGTCTTGGCATTATTAATTCCTTTTTTTTTAGTTTCACCAAATCTTTTGGGTCTCTAATGCCAATGATTGGAATGGACCCCATTCCTAAGTCAAAGTATGATTAAAGCTAATGAAATTAGTAGTGTTTCACTCTGTGATGTCAGACAAAAGTGCTCTTCGCAGCACCCACAATGTGCCCAGTAATGACTCTTTCTGTAATTCATACGGAGTTATGTGTATTGGTAGCTTATTTAAATATGATGGCAGACTCTTTTTTTATAAGACCTGTTGCTCCTACTACAATTGGAACTATCTAGGGATCCTTATCCTTTTTCTGTATAGTAAAAGCTAAGTCTTATAAGATGCTTTGGATGTAAACCCAAAGATGCCAAACACTATACTGTCACATTCTACTCCATCCAGAAACTTTAAATTCACAGAAGTCCAAACATACAGATGTGCACAGAGAGGGAAATCATGTATATGGCTGCAAATTTTGTCATATCTACATTTCACTAAAACTCCAACTGCTATTCTTTAATGTGTTTTAACATCCTCACCTCTAGCCTGAAGTTTTCCCATCTGTAATTGTTATGTAAAATTAGAGTGAGTTCAAGGGGAGAGTTGCACTGCAACAAATAAACACTCAGTTTTTCTACTCTTCGATAAAGTAATCAGCTGCAATGTACATGTGACCATAACACAGTAGTCACAGCTCACAAAACATGTGACCATAACCCAGCAGTCACATCTCACAAAACATGTGACCATAACCTAGCAGTCACATCTCACAAAACAGACGTGAACATAACCCAGCAGTCATAGCTCACAAAACAGAAGTGAACATAACCCAGCAGTCACATCTCACAAAGCAGACGTGAACATAACTCAGCAGTCACATCTCACAAAATACAGGAGACCATATCTTAGTAGTCAGTCTCACAAAACTCAGGTGAACATAAACATAATTAGTAGTAAATCTAGACTTACTGATGATGATTGCACTTGGGCAATTGGCATGGCTTGGAGAACTGTTGTTACATATATTAATGACTGCACTGATGAGATAAATAATGTTCTGCAGAGAGCAAATAGGACACATTTTGGAAAGGAGTGTCTATTGTCAGTAAAGATCACTCAGCCCATTTTAAAGATAATACTACTGACAATTTTGGAATTCTGTATACAAATATTCAGCAATCTGAGGATTCAGGGCATAAAGAAGAAAAAAAAACAAAGCAAGGAAGAAGTTCACAACAAATAACAAGAAAGAAAGATAAACTGATTAATGTCTAGAAAGCAAAGAGAACACATACTAAAAAGGACACTACTTTGTTATGTTACACACAGATTACAGGGAATGAGAAATTTTTTTGCTGCCAGAAAACCATCAGGCTACAGAAAAATGCATCATTTTTCGAAAAGAGAAGGTATAAAAAAGAGGCAAGGGGCAGATGAAAAGGAAGAAATCAAAATTGAATGTGAAAGGATTTAAGAGCATTAATATAAGAAAAAAATAGGAGAAAGACAGAAGCTGACAACATGGCTCAAGCTGGGGATGTACAAAGCCAGCTACTGTATGTTTAAAAATGTAATGAGCAATGAAACCTGTGGGATTAATAAGACTAATAGAGATGAGGATCATTCCTTTCTGACAATTGATAGCTATTACTGAATTAGTAGTTGAAGATTCTTCAGATCTGGTTAAAAAAGATATTCTTGTATCTGGAGATTCAATTATTAGAGGAACTGATACTTACATTTGCAAGGAAGATAATGAACACTGAATAGAGTTATGCTTGTCAAGAGCAAAATATAGGATGTGAGAAAGGCATTAGAATGCCTTAATGTAAGGAAGTATACATCTGTTTTTATTCATGCTGGTACAAATGATCTTATCCACAAGGGTTCTCTGAGTGTTAGTAGGGAACTTAGCCCTCTTAGATGGCATAGCTTATACAGGTGTTTGGATGTCAGTCAATTGTGAATCTATAGATTTTTGGGTAAATACCTACATGAAAAAAATATCCTGTTTTAAAAGGTGAAAATGTGTACAGCATCCAAGCCTAATTTTGGCACACATGTTTAGACAGGATGATGTGCATTTCTCAAGAGCAGGAACGCTAATTTTTGTGCAGATAATTTGCAATATTTGACAAACACAAGACAGGATTTTTGCCAGGTTGAAAATCTAGCAATTCACAGATACCAACATTTGATGCATCCCTGATTGTTGTTAATTCTAGGAGCATCAATAATAAAGTTTGTTTTATTGGAAAATGTTACGTTCCCATAAGATTGATGTTGTTATTGTTTGCAAAACATGGTTAAAGAACAGGGATTGGAAACCAGTACCATCATGATATAAATGTTTTTACTGTACCAGAAATTCTAACAAAAATTAGGTGGAGGTGTTATGATACGGATTAGAGATAGTTATGAGACTTGTGATTATTACATGTTTAATGATAGCACCAATATGGTAGATTGTATAACTGTGACAATAAAGACAATCCTGGAAAATATAACAACTGTTGGAGTGTATAAACCACCAAAATTAAGTGCTGATGACCTAGAGGAATTCATAAACATTTTTGCATGAAACACAGGAGGGAAAAATAATAATGGTTGGGTACTTAAATTTACCAGAAACAAATGGAATAATGTTAATTCAACAATATTAGCAAGGAAATTATTTACAATGTATGTTCAGGAGCAACAATTGTTTCAGATTGTAAAGAAGCCTACCAGGGAACAGAACAAACAAGACATTGTTATTGTTCCTAAAGGAATTACTGTTATTTCATGTTAAGTTTTACCACTGTATGTGCAGTAATTATGGGGTTATAAAGGTTAAGTTCTTGCTAGATAACTCTACCAAACTGACATCTAAACCAATGCACAGAAGATTAATAACATATTATATGGAAGTAAAACAGTCACTATATAAAGCTAATTGGAGAGATACATTCAGTGGGAAAACTGCAGAAGCAATGTGGAAAGTTTTGAAAGAGAATTTGTTTGAATGCAAAAAAAAAGGTTCAACATCAGGATCTAGGCACTCAATATCAAGAGGATATATTTCTATAAGAACAAGATACTTGATTAATGTTAGAGACAAAAAATATAAGAAATGGAAAAGAGGTTGAACTATGACTTTGAAAACCAAAATAAAGAAAGCTGGACAGACAAATTAAACATAGTATGAGTCAAAATCAGGACAAATTTTAAGCAATTTTATATAAAAATGCGAGCATAATTGGAAACTGTTTTATAGATACATAAGATGTGGAAGGAGTAAAAACATGCAAATTGATAAACTTTGTTATACATAACAGATTATACATATATTTATAAAATCTTATGTAAAACAGTTGTGTCCACAAAGAGGGTGATAAATTGTCCTGGTGACATCCAGGAAGCCTCAGATACTGACATATTGAAAAAGAACTAAGGAAACTTGATCTAAACAAATCAACGGGAAGGGACAGAATTAGTAATAATAACCTGAGAACACTTTGGCATGAACTTACAGTGCTATTATATTTATTATTACTAGGTGTAAAAATATGGAGAGATTCCTCATGATTGGAAACATGCACTTGTTCTACCTGAAATTAAATGAAAGGGAAGTAGAAGAAACTCAGAGCCATAGAAACCCAGAGTCATACAGGCCCATAAGTTTAAACAGCAAGGAAAGAAAAAGTAGGCCACTCAGTTAAGGTTTGGGTAAACATGGCAGTCAGATCCAAAACAGTAACAAAAACTGGTCCCAAACATGTCTTGAAATCACTGTATATTGAAGTAACTTTATTAAAACAGAAGCTAAGTGCTTTCACAGAATAACCTCTGCTTCATCATACCATGACAGAACACAAAGTCTCGGTACTATTTAAAATAAAAACTCAACCAATCACAGAGAGTTCAGCAGTCATGTAATGACATTAATAAAAAAGCCTTCCCAGCCAATAAAAGCAGCCTACCATTTCTTAAAGACATAGCAATAAAAACAATATTCCCATCAACAAATATAAAGATTTGTTAAACTTATTCCAAACTCAGTAATAAATCATAAAAAAAAATCAAGCAGTTTCTCTACATTGCTTCAAATCTGACCATAAATACAGATAAATGCATTAAATGTAGAAGCAGAAAGAATATCAGGAACTTGCTCGAATGTACAGGGTAACAAAAATAAAAAAATAATAAATGTCATGCATGAGCTTTGCACACTCACTAAAAACAACATCACACACATTTAGACCTATTACAACTAGATATGCAGTTGTATACATGCACCAGAGGGAAAAAAAGTAATATTTTATTTAACATTTATTTGCTGGGAAAGTCCAACTTGGAACTAAGCCAATTTTCATCGGAGAGCTGGTGAGAAATGCTCCAGATGCATGTCTTTGTAACATGGGAGGAAACTGGAGCACCTGTAGGGAATCCACATGAATGCAGGGAGGACATGCAGACTCTGCACAGAAGGTACCCCAGCCAAGAACTGAACCGGAGAGAACCTCTTGCTGTGAGGCAACAATGCTACTGCTGCACCACTGGCTGTCCCTATATTCTAATTATATATATAATATATAATATTCTAATTGAAAACTAAAATAGAAACAGAAACTACATAACAATTTGTATCAAATAGTCTTGTACAACAAATAAAAAGAGAATACTACACACCAGTTTGAACAAGGAACAAAACCAACAAACGACACAAAAGAAGTATGTATCAAGACCTATCAGTGTTGCAATGGTCTTTTCTTTAAAACAGGTTTAAGGGAGACCCTCTCATTTAAACCTGGTTCAACATATGCTTTCAGCAGTAAAATGCATCTCTGTTCACATACTTCAGTTTTGTTCTTCTTATCAAATTCCCTAGGATTGCAACTCATTAACTCTAACACAAAAAAACTTGAAGTAATGGCTAGTTCCTTTCAACATAACATGCTTGACTAAAGCACTAGTGTTTTTACATCTGGCTATATCATTCATGTGTTCCAAAATCCTGTCCTTAAACAACCTTTTGATCTTCCCAATATAAAAGGCATTGTATGTGCAATAGGTAGCAAAATATATAAGGTCTATAGTATGATTACAGTTATTCTCACTAGGGTTAATATACAATTATCAGCCATGGGATAGGTAAAACCAATCAGAAAATGTTAATTTAAGCACCAAAAGAGAAACTGGTTAAGCTTAAAATGTCCTCCAAGTGAACCTATGTTGTGGTAGTAAATAGTTTTAAAAAATTACCCTTTTTAGATCATTAAGTGCCCCTCTCACCCTCCACCCCCCCAGTCTTCAGCAGCTTCCAGTGCCTCTGGATAAATTATTGTCAAAATTGGAAAGGTTGGGACTTGAAACCATATATCAGCATGTATATGTTGAAAATAGATCTACCACCTGTAATGTGATGATCTGTAACAATATAATAACAGTTATGAATGAACAATTGTGCTGTAATATAATTTATATAGAAAATAAATACACCATGACCATCAGCCACTCCGAATTCGGACAACCTGTGTAACTGCACAAAATGAGAAGAGCCAACTGAATCGAGTATAAAGTTTATTACACAAAACAAACCACCATAGTGTTAAGCGCTTTCACTCAGTAAATACTGAACTTCCTCAGAACACAGTAAATTGCCATGACATCATTTAAATACTTCCAGAAAATCACCTGACTCAGGTGTACAGCCAATACAACCTTTACGTTTCTTTTTAAAATTGTGCAAAACATCAAAACCTTGTTAGTATATGAAAAAAACTGTGCAATATCGTCTAAGGTATCACAAAATACCATAAATTTGTTCCACAAATGAACCTATGCAACAACAACCCCCAATTAATTGTTAAAAATAACTTGTCCAGTTCAGTTGTCAAGGCACCATGTTAAAATATTAAATATGAAATGTAAAATATAATACTATTAAAATTCAACACTCCAAAATAATACTTGTAGTAAAATGAATTAAACATTTATTAAAAACAAAACAGTGTCTCCCTTTGATCCACAACCCTCCGCAAACATGTATGAGTTTGTGGAATGGGGTTATAACCGGGCCACCCTAAATTTTAACACACTGCTGATACTAATGTTATCATTCAGACCCGGGGCCCTACCTGCATCAAGCCTCAATTGCCAAAGCAACTCTTTATACTCTAATCTTGATTCCCAGTTACCTCCCCTGAGGTCTGGGGCCACCTGTTCTAAAACCATAAATGTTATATCCATTTGATCACATACAAGGGAATGTTTAAAAAAAGCATTAGCATCCTTCCCCTTGGATACATCATACATGTGTTCGTACACTCTTTTTTTCAGTTGTCTTTCCATTTTACCTGCGTAAAAACTGTTACATGTGACACAAATTCACAAATAAATAACCCCCTTAGTCCCACAATTACAATATCTAGTAGATTTAAATTTGAATTTTCTTGACAGAATAAATACAGTTCCTTGATTCATCATAAAACTACACTGCTGGCATGCTCCCCACTTATATGTACCAACTTTCAGTTTGTTGGTAATACATTTTGGTGCTTAGTTCCTTTCCAACATTTCTTTCAAGTTAATGTCTCTCTTTCTAACAAAATGGGGTATACTGGGAATATAACTTCTAATCTCATCATTCAAAGATAAAATAGGCCAATGTTTCAAAATAATTTGCTCCACTTCATTTGATGCGGAAGAGTATGTGTGTATAAAGTTACTTTTAAATTCATCTAAGTTTGATACCATGTTAACATTATTCATTTTCCCTGTCCCTAACAAAGGAAAATATTTTGAGTTTCTATTCTCTATAACTTCTAGGGCCATACTGTCAATAAGTTTCCTGGGATATCCTTTTTCTTCAAACAGTACTCCAATAGTCCTGACCTCTTCCAAAAAAACATCCATCATGCTGGTAATCCTCGAGGCCCTAATCAATTGACCCTCAACAATACCTTTTTTTTGAAAAAAAGGATGTCCACTGTCAAAATGTAAATAAGAATTTGAAAATGTGCTTTTTCTAAAAAGCTTAGATTGAAAACAGTGGTTGATGTAATCCTTGTACAGGGTGACATCCAAATAACTCAACTGATGTTGGTCAATATTGTGTGTAAAACGTAAGAAGTCAGTACTATTATTGATATGTCCCAGAAATTCATTGAACGTGTCTTCTGACCCATTCCATAAAAGACATATGTCATCTAGGTATCTAGTGTAATACCTAATGTACTTAGACCATTGAGTCCTTAAAATAGATTTCTGCTCCCAGTAATATAAAACACAATTAGCATATAATGGGGCACAAGGAGCCCCCATTGCCACCCCCTTCTTCTGCTGATAGAATTCGCCATTAAAATAAATGAAATTATTTAAAATTGTCTCCATAAACTCAAGAACTAAATTAATAGTATTACCATCCAGACCAGACTCGGCCACCAATATTTCACCAAACCAGTCTAGTCCAGTTTTGTGGGGAATACTAGGAAACAATTCCACTATGTCAATGGTAACCATCAAAGTATCAGTCCCAAATTTTTCCTGGTCCAGACCCTTTAAAAAATCCCAAGAATCTTTATTTATATGCGGGATAGAAGCTACAAATTTCTTAACTGTGGAATCAACATACTTGGCTAGTGGCTCCGTAATGCTTCCTCCACCTGATACTATAGGTCTGAACTTAATAGGGTCAATACTTTTATGGGTCTTTGGTATTCCAAAAATCACAGGAATTTTAGGTTTTTCAACATGCAAATAGTTAAATAACCATTCATTAATGCTCCCTTGCAATAAATGATCATACAAATAATACCCTATCTTTGCGTGTGCTATATTGAAATCTCGTTCCTGGAAACTACCCCATACTGGTCCAAATCCTGTAATAGATTGTGTAAATGTGGCTCATAATCAGCAGTGTACATAAGAACCACCCCACCGCCCTTGTCTGGTTTCATAACTCTGCATTTTTCTTGATTTAGGAATTCAATAATATTCCTTTCTTTTTCGTTAAAATTATCAGAGTACCTGTGATTCCTATTCTTTTCACATAACCTTATGTCTCTTTCAACTAATTCCACAAAAACTTTGAGTGAGGGATGGTTGGGGGGGGTTAAATGCACTTTTCCTGGATAATCGCAATTTGTGTGGGACTGCCCTTTGAAAAAAATGTTTAAATTTAACTGTCTAATAAACAGTTTTAAATCAATCAAGGTGTTGGCCGTTATCCCTGGCCGGGAGGGGACAAAATTAAATCCTTTGGAAAAAAGCTCAAAGTATTCATCAGTGGGTGTAAGTTCAGTAAAATTAAAAATAGTACAATTCCCTTGCCTCCAGATAACTTGTTTATTCACCATGCTATTTGAGTTATCAGGGTCAACAACTTCAGGAAAAATAATCTGTTCCATTAATTCAAGGGACGGTTCCACCCTCTGTTCAGGTGTCTCCCTCCCCTCCCCGGGATACTGAAAATCCCAAAAGGACTGTTGCCTTTCTTTTTCGGCCAGCTTCTCACTTCTTCTCAAAACTGGTTGCCCATTAACATGATTGTTAAAATTATTGTTGTGATATTCATGAGTCCCATCCAAAAAAACATTGTCAGTTTGGTTAGCCAAAGAAAAATGTTTAGAAACCGGGTAAGCCCTACCTTCCTTATATTCAAGAAGGTCCCTCTCTAACTTCCTAATTTTCCTATTAACAACTTCAATACAGAACTGATCAATTTCATGAAAAACATTGTCATAATTTATTTTCACACTAGTAAACATACTGTCATTCAAAACTTTATGATGTACCATATTAAGCTCTTTAAGTAAATTGTCAGCCTTATTTTCATAGTCCCTAATCATTAAATTCAAAACTTCTATTCCCGTTTTGTTAAACACTTCATATAATTGTTGATATAATGCAGTGCCCGGCTTAACATTATTCGGGAATTTAAAAACTCAAAGCCCTTTAGGGACCTGGTTAACGTGAACGCATTCCTTTAAGTAGTCAATCTCCAATTGGTTTGACTTGAATGCGTACATTTTATCTTTAAAGTTGTTAACAATTGTTAACAGTTGTTGACAATCCAAACCTTTCTGATAATTCACCCGTGACACGGGGTGAATTCAAGCAGGTTCTTGCTCTTCTTTCTCAACTTACAGATACTTTCCGGGAATGGAATTCTGAAACTGGTGTGTTGTTACCTGGCAACCAGCAGCAGTTACCAGAGGGTCAGAGGTCGCGTGGTACGTGTAGAGCGTTGAACCCTCCTAACAGTGTGGAGGACGGTGGACCGATGAATGTGGCACAAGCTTTTGGGCAGTGTAATTCATCACCTACAAGGTCTGGTTCTAACAGAAACACACAAAGGGTCCGTACGGACAATAATTTGAACTCCTTTAACTTTGACTCTTGGACAAACAGGCGTTTCAATTTCAACGAAGGTACTGTAAACACTTTTGAAACTAATCTGGATGATAACTTTAACAACTTTAAAGATAAAATGTACACATTCAAGTCAAACCAGTTGGAGATTGACTACTTAAAGGAATGCGTTCACGTTAACCGGGTCCCTAAAGGGCTTCGAGTTTTTAAATTCCCGAATAATGTTAAGCCGGGCACTGCATTATATCAACAATTATGTGAAGTGTTTAACAAAACGGGGATAGAAGTTTTGAATTTAATGATTAGGGACTATGAAAATAAGGCTGACAATTTACTTAAAGAGCTTAATATGGTACATCATAAAGTTTTGAATGACAGTATGTTTACTAGTGTGAAAAGAAATTACGACAATGTTTTTCATGAAATTGATCAATTCTGTATTAAAGTTGTTAATAGGAAAATTAGGAAGTTAGAGAGGGACCTTCTTGAATATAAGGAAGGTAGGGCTTACCCGGTTTCTAAACATTTTTCTTTGGCGAACCAAACTGACAATGTTTTTTTGGATGGGACTCATGAATATCACAACAATAATTTTAACAATCATGTTAATGGGCAACCGGTTTTGAGAAGAAGTGAGAGGCTGGCCAAAAAAGAAAGGCAACAGTCCTTTCGGGATTTTCAGTATCCCGGGGAGGGGAGGGAGACACCTGAACAGAGGGTGGAACTGTCCCTTGAATTAATGGAACAGATTATTTTTCCTGAAGTTGTTGACCCTGATAACTCAAACAGCATGGTGAATAAACAAGTTATCTGGAGGCAAGGGAATTTTACTATTTTTAATTTTACTGAACTTACACCCACGGATGAATACTTTGAACTTTTTTCCAAAGGATTTAATTTTGTCCCCTCCCGGCCAGGGATAACGGCCAACACCTTGATTGATTTAAAACTGTTTATTAGACAGTTAAATTGAAAAATTTTTTTCAAAGGGCAGTCCCACACAAATTGCGATTATCCAGGAAAAGTGCATTTAACCCCCCCAACCATCCCTCACTCAAAGTTTTTGAGGAATTAGTTGAAAGAGACATAAGGTTATGTGAAAAGAATAGTAATCACAGGTACTCTGATAATTTTAACAAAAAAGAAAGGAATATTATTGAATTCCTAAATCAAGAGAAATGTAGAGTTATGAAACCAGACAAGGGCGGTGGGGTGGTTCTTATGTACACTGCTGATTATGAGCCACATTTACACAATCTATTACAGGATTTGGACCAGTATGGGGTAGTTTCCAGGAACGAGATTTCAATATAGCACACGCAAAGATAGGGTATTATTTGTATGATCATTTATTGCAAGGGAGCATTAATGAATGGTTATTTAACTATTTGCATGTTGAAAAACCTAAAATTTCTGTGATTTTTTGAATACCAAAGACCCATAAAAGTGTTGACCCTATTAAGTTTAGACCTATAGTATCAGGTGGAGGAAGCATTACGGAGCCACTAGCCAAGTATGTTGATTCCACAGTTAAGAAATTTGTAGCTTCTATCCCGCATATAAATAAAGATTCTTGGGATTTTTTAAAGGGTATGGACCAGGAAAAATTTGGGACAGATACTTTGATGGTTACCATTGATATAGTGGAATTGTTTCCTAGTATTCCCCACAAAACTGGGCTAGACTGGTTTGGTGAAATATTGGTGGCCGAGTCTGGTCTGGATGGTAATACTATTAATTTAGTTCTTGAGTTTATGGAGACAATTTTAAATAACAATTTCATTTATTTTAATGGAGAATTCTATCAGCAGAAGAAGGGAGTGGCATTGGGGGCTCCTTGTGCCCTGTTATATGCTAATTGTGTTTTATATTACTGGGAGCAGAAATCTATTTTAAGGACTCAATGGTCTAAGTACATTAGGTATTACACTAGATACCTAGATGACATATGTCTTTTATGGAATGGGTCAGAAGACACGTTCAATGAATTTCTGGGACATATCAATAATAGTACTGACTTCTTACGTTTTACACACAATATTGACCAACATCAGTTGAGTTATTTGGAAGTCACCCTGTACAAGGATTACATCAACCACTGTTTTCAATCTAAGATTTTTAGAAAAAGCACATTTTCAAATTCTTATTTACATTTTGACAGTGGACATCCTTTTTTTCAAAAAAAGGGCATTGTTAAGGGTCAAATGATTAGGGCCTCAAGGATGACCAGTATGATGGATGTATTTTTGGAAGAGGTCAGGACTATTGGAGTACTGTTTGAATAAAAAGGATATCCCAGGAAACTTATTGTCAGTATGGCCCTAGAAGTTATAGAGAATAGAAACTCAAAATATTTTCCTTTGTTAGGGACAGGGAAAATGAATAATGCTAACATGGTATCAAACTTAGATGAATTTAAAAGTAACTTTATACACACGTACTCTTCCACATCAAATGAAGTAGAGCAAATTATTTTGAAACATTGGCCTATTTTATCTTTGAATGATGAGATTAGAAGTTATATTCCCAGTATCCCCCATTTTGTTAGAAAGAGAGACATTAACTTGAAAGAAATGTTGGAAAGGAACTCAGTACCAAAATTTAATACCAACAAACTGAAAGTTGGTACATATAAGTGTGGAGCATGCTAGCAGTGTAGTTTTATCATGAATCAAGGAACTGTATTTATTCCGTCAAGAAAATACAAATTTAAATCTACTAGATATTTTAATTGTGGGACTAAGGGGGTTATTTATTTGGGAATTTGTGTCACATGTAACAGTTTTTACGCAGGTAAAACGGAAAGACAACTGAAAAAAAGAGTGTACGAACACATGTATGATGTATCCAAGGGGAAGGATGCTAATGCTTTTTTTAAACATTCCCTTGTATGTGATCAAATGGATATAAAATTTATGGTTTTAGAACAGGTGGCCCCAGACCTCAGGGGAGGTAACTGGGAATCAAGATTAGAGTATAAAGAGTGGCTTTGGCAACTGAGGCTTGATACAGGTAGGGCCCCGGGTCTGAACGATAACATTAGTATCAGCAGTGTGTTAAAACTTAGGGCGGCCCGGTTATAACCCATTCCACAAACTCATACATGTTTGCGGAGGGTTGTGGATCAAAGGGAGACACTGTCTTGTTTTTAATAAATGTTTAATTCATTTTACTACAAGTTTTATTTTGGAGTGTTGAATTTTAATAGTATTATATTTTACATTTCTTATTTAATATTTTAACATGGTGCCTTGACAACTGAACTGGACAAGTTATTTTTAACAATTAATTGGGGGTTGTTGTTGCATAGGATTGTTTGTGGAATGAATTTATGGTATTTTGTGATACCTTAGACCATATTGCACAGGTTTTTTTCATATACTAACAAGGTTTTGATGTTTTGCACAATTTTAAAAAGAAACATAAAGGTTGCATTGGCTGTACACCTGAGTCAGGTGATTTTCTGAAAGTATTTAAACAATGTCATGGCAATTTACTGTGTTCTGAGGAAGCTCGGTATTTACTGAGTGAAAGCGCTTAACACTACGGTGGTTTGTTTTGTGTAATAAACTTTATACTTGATTCAGTTGGCTCTTCTCGTTTTGTGCAGTGACACAGGTTGTCCGAATTCGGAGTGGCTGGTGTTTGTGGTGTGTTTATTTTCTTGGCTTCAGTTATTTGGATAATAATTTATATAGATTTAACTTCAGCATTTCATACTGTCTTACACAAAACACGGATCAATAAATTAGAATAACTAGGTATTGAGGTACTCTTCAGAAGATGGATAGCTGCATGCCTTACAAATGGGACATGACAAGTATCATACACTATCTGGACAGATGAAATTCAAGGTTACAGTCAGGGTGACCCACAGGGTTCTGTCCTAGGCCCATCCTTTTTTAGATTGTATCTTTCAGATCTATCAGTCTATCTTTTTCATCTGAGGTGTTCTACAGTCTGTATGCAGATGATTTGAAAATGGGGAAACGGATTACATGTGTTATAAATAGGGCATGTCTGTAAAAGAACTTGACAAAACTGAGCATTTGGGCACTGAAGAGTAATATGCTGATAAGTACATCAAAAATTAAGCATATGAGATTTGGGAGACATATATTGAAAGGTGAATACTTAATACAGCGTACAGTGATTGAAACTGTACATTCATTAAAGGACCTGATTATATGGGTATATCCAACTCTGAGTTTTTCTAATCATATTAATCAATTGGTTAATAATATTTATAGAACTATAGGTTGTATAAAAAGATTTATCAAGTCTAGAAAGTCAGAAATGATGAAGTCATTTTTTGTTTCTTATGTTAGACCTAAACTTGAATACAAAATAACAGTATAGAAACTTTATAAGAAAACAAGCACAAGTTAACTGGAAAGAGTTCAGCAGAAATAAACGAAGGGCATCCATGGATGTGAAATTTTAAGTTATTATGAAAGACTAAAATATCTGAACTTGTACAATGTCTCATAAAGATATTTAAGAGGAGAATTAATTCAGATGCACAGACATACCTCTGAACCTCTTACAGCAAAAAATCTGGACAGAGCTTAAAATAATGGGGCGACAAAGGCCCAAAAACAGGGACAGATTTTAAATATTGCTCCTACAAACATCAAAAGTTGCTAAAATTATAGGATTTGTGTTAACATGCCTTTTCAGATGGATACGAAGTCTGAAACTCAAATGTATGGCATTATTTCATGACATCAGTCCCCAGGGATTTGCCAGAAAACCACAAATTTTATTAAGAACTGATGAAAAATATGAGGTGAAAATCTAGGCAGTTGAGAGCCATGCAGGATTGAGAGACACTGCCTCTGGGAATGTTTGAAGTTATGAAAAAGTAGTAGAGAATCACCAGACAGCATGTGTAGGAGATTCTACAGGAATGATAAGTATACTAATTGTTTTTCTGAGACAGTACTGATGCATAGATAGACTACCAAAATTACATTAAAGAGAGCACTTGTTTAGATATTTTTAAGAACAGCCTGGGCACTTATTATGGGAACAACTGTTTTGGTATATCAGCAGGCTACAAGGGTATTATTGCCCATTCTTGAAATATTTGTATTTAAGTAAGTATATATATATATATATATATATATATATATATATATATATATATGTGTGTGTGTGTGTGTGTGTGTGTGTGTGTGTGTTTATGTATGTATGTATAAACTGGCAGTCACATCTCACAAAACAAAGCTGACCATAACCCATCAGTCACATCTCACAAAATGCATGTGACCATAACCCAGCAGTCTAATTTCCCAAAATGCATGTGACCATAACCCATCAGTCACATCTCACAAAATGCATGTGACCATAACCCATCAGTCACATCTCACAAATTGCATGTGACCATAACCCAGCAGTCTCATTTCCCAAAATGCATGTGACCATAACCCATCAGTCACATCTCACAAAATGCATGTGACCATAACCCATCAGTCACATCTCACAAAATGCATGTGACCATAACCCAGCAATCTCATTTCCCAAAATGCATGTGACCATAACCCAGCAGTCTCATTTCCCAAAATGCATGTGACCATAACCCATCAGTCACATCTCGCAAAACGCATGTGACCATAACCCAGCAGTCGCATCTCACAAAACACATGCGAGCATAAGCCAGCAGTCTCATCTCACAAAACACTTGACCATAACCTAGCAGTCACATCTCACAAAACATGTGACCATAACCCAGCAGTCAAATCTCACAAAGCACATGTGAACATAACCCAGCTGTCACATCTCACATAGCACATGTGAACATAACCTAGCAGTCACATCTCACAAAAAACAATTGGACTTTCGCAGTGAGACTTAACCAAAGGCCTAACTTTAAGCCACAATATCTTTATGCTCTTCTGTTTAAATGAATATGAAGTAAGTTACTTAACCTTAGGATTTTAAGTTTAATTTGAATACTTCTAATTTAATGTTCTTAACTTAACTCTTTCTTACAAATCCACCATGTCTTTTATTGTCTGTTGAAATCTAACTCTAATTACTAAAATTGTTTTTTAAGCAGACCAACTTTAAAGGTTACTTTAAAAAAGAAGTAGTTTATTGCTTCATGTAAAAAATGTTAAGTAGTAATTAAAATATCAAACAAATTTCAGAAGAATATAACTGGTGATTATGAGGCTATTTGTTATATTTATGTGGTGATAACACTATTATCAGGTCTTCTTGAAGCATTATTAATGTAATTTTGTAATAGAAACAGTTTTACTAATCATAATAATAATCGTAATAAAAATATAGTATGATGTACGATGATAGACTATGATTCTAGGTTAGTGCTATATTACTGATATATATATATATATATATATATATATATATATATATATATATATATATATGTATGTATGTATGTATATATATTTATTTAGAGAGATTTTTTGTTTAACAAGATCATAAATATAAAGCAATGCTGGCTGTTAATTACTGACAGGAGCTATTTACTTAGTATGTATTTTAGTGCATACTTACCAAGAGATGCTGCATTGAGTGTAATACCAGAACCAGCCATTCCTAATAGGAAGCGAAGGATGCAGTAAGCAGTGAAATTGGGAGACAAAGCTGCACACGTTCCTGTAACAGCCATCTGCAAGCAGCACCCCAGCATAACTGCCTTCCGTCCAAACCTAATGTTTCACAAAAAATTTAAAAAAAAGATTTAGCAAGAGTTGTTAATAAAGAAAGTTGCAATATTGTGAGTTTCTTTACTTTGAGCTTTTTAAGTACTACAATACAATTTAGCTTGCAACAGGCACTTTCTGAGTAAAACAAAAGTTCCAAAATCATGCTGAAGCAAAAATGTCACCAGGGTGGCTAAATATGACATGAATTTGGATGATGGTCTATTAGCTGTAGAACCCTGTATCATTTGGCCTAAAACAGCAGATGTAAATAGACAAATGTAAGGTTACTTTTGTAGGAGGATGGTGCTGTCCATCCTCCTACATGTACTCAAGCAACACAAATGATAGAAAGTTCCACCTTCTCTCACCCTGGACTTTATATGTATCGTGTCTTTTCTAACTCATTTACAGCAGTTACCTCTTGATTAAACCTTACGCATTCTAATCTCTGTGGGACGTATGACAATTAAGGGTGAGACTCACCAACCCAAATGCAAGTTAGTATTAAAATAAAGTTATCCTATTTATTGGTAAGGAAACATACCAACCTTCATCATCATCATCAGCCCCCTTTTTCCCATTTTTCTTTATGGGGTTGGGTATTGTGTTAACTGTCACCAACTCTCTGGATTCAGTGCCACACACTTCTTCAACACTCATGCCTGACTGTCACAGATCTTCTTTCACACAATCCATCCACCTCTTTGCTGGATGTCTTCGCTTCCTCTTACCTTCTTCCTGTCTGTCCCAAATTTCCTCACCAGATTGTCTTCTGCTTTTCTACACATGTGCCCAAACCACCATAATCTGTTCTCTTTGATCTTTTCTGCAACTGGAGCTACTTTGGCTTCTACTCATATGTCCTCATTATTTCATCTGTCCCACAGTGTGCATCCTATCATCTTTCTCAGGCACTTAATTTCCATCACCTCTAGCTTCTTCAACCGTTCTGCCTTTACTGTCCAGGTTTCTGTACCATACAGTAGTACTGGTCACACCACTGTCTTGTACACCTTATTTTTCAGCTTCTTTGGCAATCTTCTGTCATAGACTACACCTAATACTCTATGCCAGTTGGCTGCAGCCCCTCTGATTCTAGCATTGACTTCTTCATTCAGACTACCCTTCTCCTCAAATACTCCTCCCAGATACTTGAAGCTGTTTATCTGTTCCACTATCTTCCCTTCTATCTCTATTCTCAGCTTCTCCTGATTTCCCCAATTTGCTGCTATTACCACCATCTTATCTGTGCTTAGTTTCATCCCATGTGCCTTCAGTTTTGCTTTCCATTCTCCTATCCTTTGCTGAAGTTCTAGCTCGGAGTCTGCCAGTACTGCCACATCATCTGCATACAGCAACTTTGTTGATCTGTCCCCTCCAACCTGTCTGCTAATGTAGTCCATCACCAGTATGAACAGCAGTGGGGTCAGAGCTGAACCCTGATGTACACCCACACCCCTGGGAACCCCTCTGTGAGGCCGAACACTGTACATACTTGTGCCATTGGGTCCTTGTACATAGCTTGCACTAATTCTACCAATGTTTCTGGGACTTCAACCACTGCAGTACTGCCTTGATCAGCTTTCTTTGGACCTTGTCGTATGCTTTCTCCATGTCTAGCAATACCCAGTTGGACTCTCTCCTCATCTCTAGCTTCTTCTTAAGTATCTGTCTCAGTGCAAACATTGGGTGAGATGTGCTGCATCCTGATTTGAATCCAAACTGCTCATCTCCCATCTTACATTCTACTACTCTACATATCCATTTATCAATCACCCTCTCCAGAACTTTCATGCAATGTGATAGGAGTTTGATGCCTCTGTACTGCCCACAGTTGTGGATGTCCCCTTTGTTCTTGTACACTGGCATGAGTATATTTATTCTCCAGTCATCTGGGATATGCCTTTCTCTCCACACTGCTATTAGTGCCCTCAGGAGTCATTTCTCCCCTATGTCACCCAGCATCTTTATCATATCTGCTGTGACCTCATCTGGGCCTGCTGCTTTCCCTGACTTCATCTTCCTTAGAGCTGTTCTTACTACTTCTATGTTGGGCTCCTCTTCTTTTCTCATTGTAGGCTGTCTCTGGGGCAGTACAGCTTCTGTAGGGTTTTCTTCATTCAGAAGCTGCTGGAACTACTCCTTCCATCTGCCCTTGATGTCCTCTGGGCTGGTGACCAGGTTGTTGCTGCCAACCCTTATGAAGGATGTCTGACTATCTTCTTTATCTTTATGTCTTTGCCTTGCAACCTGATATAGCTTCTTTGTGCCCCTTACTGAGTCACTTTCCAGAAGCTGGTAGAATGCATCCGATGCCCTATTCTTTGCTATTGCAACTTCTTTCTTAGCTTCTTTGTTAGCCAACCAGTAGTCCGTCCTAACCTTGTCAGGCTTTTCTGTCTCCCACTTCTTCATGCACTCCTTTTTTCTTTTGATGACTTCCTGGACTTTTGCATTCCACCACCAGCTTTCCTTATGTACCTTATTTCCATACCTGGCTCGGCCACATATCTTTTCTGTAGTCCTAACACATGCTGCCTTTAGGTGCTATCATTCTTCTTCAGCTCCACCTATTTCCTCCTCTTCTTGGGGTGCTAGAGTCCTGAGTAATTCCTTGAACTGCTGTACTTTCTCTCCAGTCAACTTTCAGGTACCAACTTTACAATTCTAAAAAGAAACATTGTGAAATTGCAAGCTTTCCTATGTACATATAAAATGTAAGACAGGCAGTGGAGGAGAAGCTTCTCAACACCAACAATTCAAACACACTATTCTTTCAAATCGTAATACAACTAGGAAGCAAACTAATTAATTACTTGTTAAAATGTAACAAAAACGTTTGAAACCGAAAGATTAACCATAAAAATACATGTATGACATTTCTGCAGAAGCTCTCTTGACTTGCAAAGCGATCATTGCTTGACTATCAAGAAGTCTAAATGAATAAAAATTAAACAAATGACAGATTCTTTACTTGGATCACAGATATTTAAGCTTTTACAATTAGAAATCTTCCACCAACTGCCAAGCTACAATGAAATCACCATTCTACAACCTTAGTTCTGGTCCAATTCTTCAGATATCCAGAACAAACTTACATTATACTGAGTACATATTTTCTTCTTTAGGATATAAACTATGAGAAATAATAATAATAAGAAATAGAAGAGCTAACCTCTTACTCTAAATTCAGATCATAGTTTAAAGCACATCTCCCCAAAGAAACTCATTGCAAATAGCCAGTAATTATGCTTGCATGCCCTCCCCCCTTTAAACATGTTACTAATCTTATCAACATATATTATTTTTTGCATATACTTTTATACAGCTTCTTGGATTACTTAATCAAAACAACTGCATAAGCTAGTCAACATTTGCATCATTTGTATGTACTCTCAAGAATGACTCAGCAATTGGTCAATATGGCTCAGTGATCTACTCTAGTAAAAAATATAAATCAATCTATTAACTAATTATTCACTCAATCAGTCAATAAGTAGCACAAATCCTTGGGATGTTCAGACTTACACTAATACTTATAACTCTCACATAAACAGCATCATATAACCTGCTGAGTAAAGTTTGTCAGTCCAGGAATACCCAAATCTCTAATGCACAGACATCTATATCCAGCTTATGTGCTCTGTTTAACTACAAAGGAAATAATAGTCTCACCACCCAATGCACATGTAATAAGCATTTAAGTTTTTTTCCATTTCATATAAACTATGACACTATGAGAGGAGAGACTCTCTCTTCAACTATTCTTTCAGACTCGTTTTTTTTTCCCCAGTATTAGATGGGAATGAAGAAGCCCCCATCCTGACAACTCCTTCAAAAAAATTGTTCTTTCAAATTACAATGCTAACATAACTAAACTGAAAATGTTAGGTAAAACAAGTATATTAACCACATAAAATAGTATGTTGAATGTTTAGTAAATATCTTCTTGACTTTTAAACTATTGACAATATTACTGACTAATATTTAAACAGCAACTTATGACCAGTCCAAGAAAATCTCCTGAGTCTAGGAATATCTATATCTTCAATACATGAGCAGCTAGATACGAGTTCATTTGAATAATTGATATAAAAAATGATCATCTCTCTGGCTGGTACATATTTAATAAACTGTACAGTATGATATGTTTTTCCCATTCATTTCAAACTTTACCCAGATAATAAAGAAACCACACCATAAAGGGCAGTGTATCAAGCACACTGATTTTTCTCATCACATTGTTAACATAACTAAATAAAAGATCACTAGGTTACCTGACAGTAAATGATAATAACATTTTAATCAAGAAAGCAAAGTTTATTAGCTCACATATGTAGCATATTGGGTCTATATTAGAACATTGAAGTTTCAAAACTTCGAATGTTCTAATATCGAACCCTATTCAGCAAAACCTGAAAACATCAAACATACAGAACAGCTCATTTTATCCTAGGGAAAAAAAATGCTGTCCCAAAACACATACACACAACACAAGCACACCAAACAAACAGCAATCCACACACATACACCTAAAATCTTACACCTAACCCTAGACTAAACTATACACACACCACTAACTATGCACTTACCTTAACCCAAACCCTAACCCTAAGGTCCGTAACTATCGCACAGTCACCTCACCTGCGCCCTAACCCTAACTCACCTAACCCGCCCTAACCCTCATGTCCACACAATTGCACACATACCTAACCTGCACCCTAACCATAACTCACCTAATCCGCCCTAACCCTCATGTCCACACAATTGCACACATACCTAACCCGCACCCTAACCCTAAATAACCTAACCCACACTCAATCGCACACTTACCTGAACCCGACCTGTAACTTTCCACCACAGCGCTGAAAATGCAGAAGCAACAGAAATGGATAACCAAAGTCTTTCCCTAGGAAAAAATTTGGTTTTCTGTTGCTTCGATATTTTCAGCTTTCGCTGAATAGAGTTCGATATTAGAGCATTCGAAGTTTTGAAACGTCAATGTTCTAATATAGACCCTAGCATATTTTGAAATAACCCTTTAATTTGTTAAACTAGCAAATGTCCCATGGACTATTATTTAGACTCATGATAATTTACATTAATACCATTTGTACACTGTGTTATCATCAATCCAAGAAGACTTTACTATCAGTCCTATAACACGCGTGACTTCGGCATGGCTTGCTGTATCTGGTTCTTTTTAAAATAACAATGAAGGAAATAATATCCTCTCTAGCAAATACATATTCACCAAGGAACATACACAAATCTTTTCCATATTGTTCAGCTTGTTCTTCCCTTTTATTCTCCAAATCCACTGAATATGAATCACCCATCACTTAAGGCAAACTTTTATGTCCACTTCTTCTGATTCATAGTCCAGCATTTGGGGTTATTTTGAAGCCCTTCCATTTCAAATTGTGAATTGCAGAACAACTGCATTGCAGTTATCAGAACACTTTTAGAAGCCTATGAATGTCAGTTTGTATTTCATCCCATGTCACTGACATTCTTTAATAACTGGGATAAACTGTGATCATTGCTAAAATGCAGTGTCAGAAAAGTCATACTTCAAACAACATAACACCCCTCCTCTTCCCAGGCTACCAAAGCTGCTCCCACAGTTGCTACTTTTTATACCAGGAAACAGATTACATCAAGATTACCCCAAATTTCCCAAAAATTCACTCCGCAGACAACGATAGCCCGTAAATCTGCTCAGTAACAAAGGATTTGTTTGGCAATCAGGAGTGCCATTTTTTTTTTATGAAGTCGTGCAATCATTGTCTTTCTCACCCTGTATAATACCATTTAATCTCAATGTTATCATTGCCTTATCCGACAGCAAAACCAAGCACTGTTTATTGTAAACCATTTGTCCAAATATCTCAGCAACCTTAATTTGGATTTTATAAGATCTCTGTTTGTGTGGCAACATGGCATTATACAGTTCCATTAACAATTCACAACTTTCAACCTCAGAGGATTCTAGCTGCTTGGCATATTGCATCAACAGTCCCAACAACTGCCTTAACATGCATAATTATACCAAGGACAGCCCCACATCTGTCATGGATAACCACATGAACTTCATGCATAATCATACCAAGGGAATCCTCACATCTGTCACGGATAATCACATAAACAATCATGCATAATCATACCAAGGGCATCCCACCATCTTTCATGGATAATCACATAAGCACCATTTTGCCTTCCCCATTACAACCAAGCTGGGTGGCTCCCATATGGCTGACCAACACTCTCCTTCTTCTTCTTCAGAATCACTTGTTCCTCCATCATTTTTTTCTGTTGGTATCACACATGACTCACAATACCGATAATATTAAACTCTCCTAAACTAATGAACTTTGAGTAAACAAACACAACAAGTAATAATTTCAGACACAGAAACACTGAAAAGGGGTTTTAACTAAACTCACTCGGACAAACCCAGTAAGCAAAAGAAAAAAAATACAACCCAAAAAACAAACAAACAAATAAAATAAATATAAGAGTCAATGGAACTCTCAAAACACCATGAGATCTCAAAAACACATTCATTAAATGCTAATATTACTTTTATTTTCATCTTTACTTTTGCAAATTAATATTTTTTGTAGACACGTTTTTCTTCTATGCCCACTCCTACTGCTCATGAGCCCATTCATTCTCCCACCATAGAGGGTTCCCAGACATATATGTGAAACTTGAGGAGAGAGGAAATTATCCAGGCAATCATGAAGGTGCTGCATTCCCTGGTTCAAATTTACTGGTGCCAGCAATCAGGGTGTTTCTATTTTAGGCTCCATCCCTATACTTGGTGTGTGACAGGTATATTGCATCTTTCCCTTGTGTGGGAATGTTCCCTCTCACATGCAAATGGGGCCTACTCTAAGCCAAGCCCACAATTTCTATTAATAGCTACAACTTTGTCAGATGAAAGCATCTGCTTGATGTGATGCCCCTACACTGGCCCAGTAATCAAGGAGCCTCAGTCTTCACCACTGGCAACAGCTTGGGGATGTACACACTGGGAGGATGACCAGTACATACACAGTAAAGTACAATTTCCCTTTAGAGCACACAATGATCACAGTCAGTCTGGAGCTGGTTTATCCCTCTTTCTCCAGATCCCCAGTAAGACCCCCCACTGTCACAGTTATAGGGTTAAGATCTCAGCTGAGGGGTCAAGCCAAGACCTTCAGCATCCTCTCTGTCCAACCAGTGCTTTGTGTCCCTGCCCAAGTAGCTGATGCACACATACTTTGAAATTTGATTTATACACACACACACACACACACACACACACACACACACACACACACACACACACACACACACACACACCTGGGGAAGGCTAGTGCAGGTTTACTAGCTATGTCCCCTTCTTCCCAGACTATAAGGTAGTTTCCACTGCCACACACCCCTACTTATCAGCTACTATAAGACCCTTACAAAGGTTGTCCAATCCTACTGTGTAATGTTACTATTATCCAAATGGTAGTCTGACCAAGACTTGCAAGGCTATTTAGGAGTGGCCTGTACAGTGCCACCAAATGCATATACAAGTACTCTAAGAGCTTAAATATGTCTCACAAATATCAGCCACAAAGACAGGTTTAAATATATTTAATAATAAATAATAAAAGAACAAGACAATGCTCAATAACTCAGCACAGTAATTTCAGAGTTCAAAATCAGACAGGAAATATTTTAAAACAACATTGCAGGACAGTCTCAAATAAATACAGAAAACATTTGTTTTTGGTGCAGCGGTGCAGTGGTCGCATTGTTGCCTCACAGCAAGAGGTTCACCAGTTCAATTCTCAGCTGGAGTGCCTTCTGTGCAGAGTCTGCATGTCTTCCCTGCGTTTGTGTGGGTTTTCTACAGGTACACCGGTTTCCTCCCACATTACAAAGACATGTGTCTGTAGCATTTCTCCCCTGGCCTTAGCTGAGCTTTGTTCCAAGTCGGACTTTCCCAGTAAACAAATGTTAAATAAAATAAATAAAATCTGAACTAATCTTTACTATATTCCTATCTATATCTAAAATAGATACTATGCCCTAAATCTTACTTACAGCAAGGCAAGTGCAGATTGTGATGATGAGTGGATGTTCTTGCTAGATTCAAGACAAAATACAAAATGCCCAGTCTCTTCTTAAATTAATATCAAATATTACTGCTGGGTTAGCTTGGATGACATCACTTTTTGTCACCTGGATTCAGTTCCCAGGTTAAAACAGAAACTAACAGAATTTAACATGTCTGTGTGAAAAATGCATATCTCTCAGATGTTTGCTCAGGACTGTGCTAGGAAGTCACAAAGTAATACAACACCTCTGCATTTCAAACCTAGTAATTACTTCTCCCCAAGACAATACAAAACACATTTAGCTTTAGACATTGCATCTGTTACACTGAAACTGAGAGATAACTTCTCTTGTTTATGGTCCAGCTATAAAGTAAATTAACCTCAACTATTAAGTTTTGCAAGGTAACCCTTTATGTTCTAGTTTGTACTGTTAAAACATACATTTGCACAGGTATATAGTTTATATGCATTTCTGTTCTAAGTCAGCAGGGCATGCTTTGGTTACATTTTAGCTCAGTACATAACATACAGTTCTGTATAAATCATATCAATATTCACAACTGACATAGAATTATTTACAAAATTACAGATAGCTGGGCTGGCAATATTTCCCTATATCACACTTGAATTTGAGGAGCCAGCCAACCAGACCATGAACCCCTCCCACAGTGTAAGGTATCTGGGATGTGAATGCACCTCCCCCCAGTGTCTGATAGCACCCAAGCTACTATCTGAATTTAGGTTCTCTGGATCATAGTCAGGGATTTATCATTCTGTATCACAATGATGGGGTCATACCTTTGGATGCCATATAGACTGAGCTGTGTTTTGTCATGCTGATAGCAAGCACAGACTTGCCAAAATTCACTTGTTTAATGGGTTTAAGAAGTTAGCTTCTTGTACTGAAAACTTTTGGTACAGGTTGCCATCATTAAATGGAAAACAGAACAATAATGTTCTGATGAAATTCATATTATTAAAAGATTGTGCTGTTATAGTAAATACCGATACAGCTTATGCCTTTATATAAGCGTACACTTTTCAATTATAGTTAAGGCTTGCAGATACTAATTTTTTGCATTTTGCTAAAAGGAAAATATTGAATATTTAATAGATACGTACTGGACAACAGTCCTTATTAAAGTAAACTAGCTATATCACATATTGGTTAACAGATACTGAATACCTAACTGCCTTTGACTGCATGACAGAGTAACAGTCAGCATTGTTACTTCACAGTACTTGTTCTTTAGATTGGTTGGTGCTTACAGGCACCAAAAATAACAAACCACAGCCAAGAACCATACACCATGCCATGGAACCCCTCCTCACTCTACAAAAAAATGGGAAAACAATAGAATAGAGACATTTCTGCAAGGTGGCATCATACTAGCATGAGATTTTTTTCTCCCTTGTGCCTGCTCTTAAATCCAAACACCTGTGCATGGCATGTTATGATAACACTGTGGTCAATGTGCATATGCTTTCAAGTGCACCCCTTAGTGCTCCTCCTTACCCAGTCTACTTGACCTAAAGCCAGTCGACCCCCATCAGGGGGTTGTAGTCAGTGCGAATGAAAGAGCATTGAGCAAGCCTTCCAGTCCTTCCCTCCCCACCACTGACTCTCTGACAAATGGTAAAGTATTTAAAAGTAATTACAAAAATCAAGTTTCAGCACATTGCACTTACCTCACTTTATATCAGATCTGGTGACAATAGCATACATACAATGAATATCTATAACATATAATATAGATAATAGGGGACCCTTCAACACCATGTTTTATGTACATTGTATTACACAGCACAACCTTACACTATGCTTGACAGTAAATAAGGAACATTTACACTCTCTAAGCTGACCTTTAAGTGCATTTAACATTCAGCTTCCTTCTTTCTCATCCTTCCAGCACCTTTTCTCTACCTGTCCTATGTTGTCTAACTTGCCATGGGGTGGATGAGAAATTTACCACCTATTCTGGTAGACTACACTATGGATGAGTAACCATTTCAGTTAAGAAGTGTTTTTGTAGGCCCATTAAGTAATTGTCCCCAATAGCCTACTGCCTATGTCACCTGCTCCAGAGTCCCAACTCTGTTTCTCCTGTTCAAAGTAACTGTTTCATATCTTGCCAACATAACTTATGCCCACATGCTATGTTTCTCCTGTGCCATCTCGTATCTTCTCAGTATAGTTCAACATCCTCTAATCTCTGGTGATATCCTTTCCACGCTGCTCAGTGCATCTTGAATTTCCCCTGGACTCTTTCTGGCAATTGGATGCCACTTTTCTTGTATGGTCTCAAGAAGTACACAGAGTGCTCAAGTCGTGGTCTAACCAGGGCCCTGTAGGGTAGAAGCATCACCTCTTTGCTCTGCCATCGATAACGTTGATGACATGCCCTAGCATTCTGTCTGGTGCTGCTGCTACTACCTTCTTAATTTACTCCTGGTAGTCCATTCCAGATGTGCCAAACACTCCTAAATCCATTTCCACCTCTTTTTTCACCAGTTCACCTTTCTCAGTCTGAATTCACATCATGGCTATTATGGCATGAGTACATACTGTGAAGTAGATCTCAGGGTAGATAATTCAGTGACCTTCCCTTTATGGATGTTTCTATGAGTGGTACAATCAGACAGTGTTTTGTTGATCACCAGCTGTTGGCATTTTGCTCATCAAAGGGTTAACTGTGTAGCAACCCTATGTTTAATAAAAAATGGACACCTCCCTTGTATAAATAACTAATGCACATTGCATCAGTAGTCTGACAAAAGTACCCCTTCCTTGGTATCTCTAGTCATAACTATGTCCCTGATTTTGGAAGACAATCACTCAAGTTTTATAAATTCTGGGTTATGTTCTCAGATTGTGAATCACACCTACCTTCATGCTAAACTTACACCTTAGGCAAGCTAAGAGCAGAGATAAAATGTAGTATTATAAATGTTCATACTGTATTTTCAAAGTCTCAGCACAAAATGTCCGTAAACAGAATGCATTAGCTCTTTCATGACACTTATTTTACAGCTGCTAGTTTATGATGGATAAAGGTCTGTGAACTATCAACCATGTCAATAGTCAGATTACACAACATTTTCTGTTGTTATGACTTGGCAATTTTTTAACTGATTATACTCTAGAGAGAGATTTCTAAAATACAATAAACATGAGCACACATTAGCCACATAAAAGGCTATATAATAGGTTATGCTGAGCTTATCTTTATTGTTTCATGAGCAGTCAGGGCAATGTAGTAGTGTCCAGATTTTTATTGCCCATTACAGGATTCCATAACCTTATTTTTCTTCAGATAATCATTCCACAGATCTTTGCATTGTAAGTAGTTTTGCGTAGACAATAACACATTGAATAGTACCAGTTCTGCTCAGGGATTCTGCAAACTTAAGTATTGAATATTATAAAGGAAATAAAAGAAGTGGTAGTGGGATCTTTAGAAAAAAAAAAGGAGCAAATTACTTAGAAATAAAAGGATATTGTGGAAGCAATACATACAGAATAACATTCGAGGAGGAGAGAAATTTAAGGGAAGGCAAGACTTGAACAGTTGATGTAATGTTGGAATGAATGATAATTGCTAAAAAAGAAAAAAAATGTATAATGCATGAAAACAACAAAAATGTTTAGAATTATTTGTTTCTCCCTCTTTTATTAATTTGTGTGTACCTATGTCAATGTACAAAATGTGTGAATTCAATGACGATGTTTAAAAATTAATCCTCTTTTCTCCTTGTGTCCAAAATAATCTAAAAAGACTCCATATTTTAAAGCCATTATGGGAGATATGTGAATGATCCTTGAACATGTTTCAGTGCCAACTTACATATTTTCCATGATGCCTTAAAAAGCTGCAGATAGTCATTTGCATGCATTTAACTATTTGCTGGGACCTTTTCAGTTGTGTTTTCTCTGCATTTGCTTGCATCAATTGTTTCTTGTCCTCATGTTTAATTGTTACCATCACCTCTGAGTACAAAGAACATCTGGAGGATGTTTAGAAAGGTTCACAATGCTGTGGTGCTGTGCTGAATAGCACTGAGATTTTAGCTCGTTGTGGTCTGAAGTTGATTAGCTATGTATTAAAATCAGCACAGCACCAACAATCTAGGAAAGGATAAAAAGTAAATTAATGGCATCACTCATGCTACTGAATAATATCAAGGTGACCATGATATAGGTGATTGCATGACTTATGTGACAGTTGCAATGAGGTGGAGTGCCTAAGGCTATGCATGTTCACATGCATAATTAAGCGCCTAAAAGCTGTAGCATGAGCAATGTGAGCAGGTCAGATAGCACAGCAAAATACCAGCTCAGTTTGTAATATAAATAAGGAAGAAAGGGGTAGATAGAAAGCTTGAAATGGGCACGACCAAACAGAGAAACATGTACCAAGTGTAACCACAAAGAAATATAAGTGCACAAGGGAATATATGTATTGCAGGGGTGAAGGGCATATCTTTTGTTGGGACAGGTACTTTTCCTTTTTGAAGAAGAAGGGTAGAGGGGTAGTTAGCAAGGATCATCTGCAGAAAGGAAGAATGGGACAGAAAAGTAGCAGGGGCAGACAAATAAACATAAAATACAGATGGAGATAGGCAGGGAAGGTATGGCCACAAAAGGGGTGTGGCAACACTGGAGGGTTGCAGACAAACAGAGTGAAGACAGTTGGTGATAAGGAGGATTAGACTACAGGCAGAGCATATGGGGAGCAACACACAGGGAAAACAGGGCATGGACATGGTGCAGAGGGCTTGTCTGGTTAAGGGAGATCCCATACACATGTCAGTCAACAGCATGGTTAAAATAATGGGCAGGCCTTGACTCTGATGTCCCAATGGATGGGGCTGGCCGGCCATTCAACTTTATCAGCTGCCAAGGAAATTCTCCAGCTTCTCAGTGATTGCGTCTAGCTGCTGGCTCACCTTGGATGTGACCAGCTGTTGCACCTGATGTGATATGATGCTGGGGGACCTCTATGGACCAGTCTCAGAGGAGGATGAGCAGTGTATGCAATTCCCTGAAAAGTGAGCCTACCAGGTTACATTTTGCTGAGAGACCTTTATCCTAGTAATTGAAGAATAGACTAGATGGCCTGTGCAGACTTTGGTGGCTGTCACTGCTCCACATCCTGCATCACAGCAGATCTTGTACAATGATGCAACAAAAACAGAATAGAAAAAACTAATTTCAGATCAGAATCACAAATTTGATTTCAGTTTTACACTCTATGCATAAATATTAACATACCCGTTCATCTGCAGCAGGCATCTCAACTGTCTATATTTTGGAGTAACATATTTATTTTCAGGCCCAGTTTCCCCCTGTGCACGATGTATTTGTTTTTGGAGTTATGTCCTTATTTTCAAGGTTATCCCTTGCCACCATTTTCTGAATTCCTCTCAGCAAATCTGATTTTTTAAGCTGTTTAGTACACAGAAAGCCACACTATATTGCCAACATACTAATGGCAACAATAATTTAAAGAAAGAAGACATACATTTTGCATCTCCCTTTTTCTGAAGCAAAACTAAATGAACTTGTGAGGTAGAATTTTGAAATACGTTTCATTAATGTCTGCATATTTTACATTGCATCTTTGATAATGTACTTAGATTTTTCCATCATTTTTGACACTGTTATTAAATGAGTTTCTGAATAGTGCCCTACATTCCTACAGGAGGCAGGAAGAGTTATGTGCTATTTATTATTCAGATTTTATGTTAATTTAAGATGCCCAGATTTTTAGCTGGATGTACCTAATTTTCAGGGGGCCTTTGTTCCTATTTTCAATGTCTGCAGGTTGAGAAGTATGAGTCCTAGAGACCCTATTACATTCCCTCAGTTAGGCCTTCAGATTCAAGACAATATACTCTGCTGCTTGAATTATAAATAGACAGCAGTCTGTACTATGTGCCCCTGTTAACAGATGCAAGGATAGCAACAAACAATATAAATACAGTGATAAACCCCTGCATGCAGTGCTTACTAAAAATGCTGCCTCTCTTTCTCTAATGTCTGCCCCCCACTGGCAGGGGAGGGGAGGTGAGGGTAGTCCCCTTAAAGGTTGCTGTATCTAATCATGAATTGCTCATCAGAGTGGATGTTGTTGAGCGATGGCTGCCTGCACCCTAGGCATGAATAATCTCATGACCCAAGGTTGTCACACATCTAGTTGTATCACACAGTGCCTCACTGGGTCCACAGCTCTGTATCCTCCATCTCCACTCTATCCCTACACCCACTATCTTACTGAATGCAACACTTAGCCATGGCCATCCTTGGGTTCATGGACACTATTCATCTATTGCCTTTCCATATTGGAGGGCTTACAGAGGGTTTCCTGCATATACTGCCAAAGTGCTACACATCCCTCTCATAGGATACCCTCAGCCCTAACAATGTGGAGCCACACAGTACCTATGGCCAATTTGCATGACATGGAAGGTGCATTCCTAAACTGGGGATGGGATTCCTGGCTCCCTCCAGTCTGCTACCCACCTACATGCTTGTCACATCCACCTCCCATAACCCTTACATCTATGGTAATGTTTCTGTCACCTGTTACTGTGCAAATGATGATGACTGTGCCTTGCTGTCCTCTGAGAGTGCGGATATGAAATATGGGAACTGCTTGGATGACACATGTATTGTATATCTAATACTCTGTGAATTGCACACCTCACTAACAGCTGATGGAGTGGAAGCCCTTTCAGTTGATATTACAAATGCCATTTGGAAAAGGTGAGGCCTTGCTGTTAATGTGGACATGCAATCAATGGACTGTAGGACTTCACGGTAATGGATGCTGCTCTAGAATGTCCCCACAGTGGTGGTTTTCTCCCCTTTAGTTTGTGGAAATCATATATGCTCTTCCACATGCTGCAATATCATCTCGGGGAACTAATGTAGGAATTGTTCTACCGACACTGAAACTCATAATATGTCCTGTGTTAGATATTGAAAGGTCCCCATAACAAGGCTAGTTAATAATATACAAACCTTTGTGTTCACTATTTATGTATTCACTATTATTGTGAGTCCATGCATCACCCTTGATTCTACATGTGGGCAGCATATATCTAACAACTCCCATATCTTATCTCTGGTCATATGTTAGCAGCTGACAATGTCCTCCTTGTTGTGGAAGTGATGGTATGTCAGATACTACTGCGCCCATCTACATTGTGAAGGATGATGACACACAACATAGTGAACAGTGGCTCCAGAGATGGTCACCAGCACATGCAAAGGACATAGTGAACACTGGCTCCAGAGATGGTCACTAGCACATACAAAGCACATACAAACACTGGCTGCAGAGATGGTCACCAACACATGCAAAAGATATAGTGAACACTGACTCCAGATGTGGTCTCCAGAACATGCAACTCTTCCATTGCAGACTAATATGTTATCTATCTGCTAATGCTGGTGCAACTCCTTGCATCATAATGTCAGTGAAACTCCTGTGCACCACAAAAATCTTGGTGTTTGTAACAGATGTGTGCCACATCTCATTGTACTAACATCATAAATCTCTGAATTACTCTGCCATGTGTGTGTCTCCATCATTTGCATACACAATATCCCACATTAACATATCGATGTCCATCTGTGTGCCTTTATGCAGAAATCTGTATACCGTGCATGCCGCGTTAATTCTCCAGTAATGTACTCGCTCTACTTGTTTCTCCAAATTGTCCCCCACTGCAAGTCATGACTCACCATGCTATTTGTTGCAATTCTGTTTGCTAATTACTTTTGAATCCCACCCCCAGCACTTTTATAAGCCAAATGTTTCACTTTGCATATATATATATATATATATATAAATATATATATATATATATATATAAATATATATATATATGTATATAAATGTATATATATATATATATATATATATATATATATATATATATATATATATATATATACATATATAAATATATATATAGGTTGGGAGGGTGGCCTAATGGTTGAGGTGTTTGCCTTACAAACACAAGGTGCAGGGTTTGAGTCTCACAAGGGATAATTGTCTAGGCTTAAAATGGCTCGCAAGGGCAGTTAGCCTAGTATGAATCTATGAAACTATCTATGAAACTATATATATATATAAAGAGGCATCAATCTGAAAAATACATGCACTTAGGAAAGTTTGGCTGTTTGAGCTGAGTGCATGTAAAAGAATTATATACAATTGCACATTGTTGAGCCATTGTGCTGAAATATTTCATTTTCAGGGTTAATTCACATATTTATAGTCATTCACAAAAAGAGATATATGTATACAGTTTCTGTATACTCATTTATGTACTTTGTCAGGGTTTTTTCTATGCTCTTGCTTTGGGACTTCTGTCTGTCTGTCTCTGATACTGAAATCAGAGGAAATGTACAGAACTTAAAACATGAAATAGTATACTTTTTAAAGAAAATTTAATTAAAATTAAGGCTCGTCTTCTATAAGTAGTCTTTACGTAAATTAAGGACATTTACTGGCTCTTCTGGAGTCACACTTCCTCAATTCCACTTTATTGTTAGTAGACATTTGCATTGATACCTGCCGCCAGTGTAGCTCTGATGCTTTTTGACTATTACTTTTTTGAAACAAGTTAAATTAGCCAGTTGACATGTCTTGGAATCTGCTACAAACGTCTGTGTAATGTAATAATGTAACAATATAATACTTTTTGTTAAGTTCTTCTCCTCACTCAAACACCATGTCATTTATATTTCCACTCATTTTCATTCTGTCATTCTTTCAACTATCTTTAGTCACCCCAAACATGCATCTGTCTGTCACTATCTGCCTAATTTCAGTTATCCAGTATCTCTTTCCCCTACTGGTTAGAATCATTAAATCTACCCTTTTTCAACTCCTTTGCTCTTCAACTGAACCACAGAAACATGTTTCCATGCCATTTCAGCCTTCTTCTCTTATATCCTAGCCAGATTATCATATAATTTTCATGAAATCTTAAAAAAATATATCCTAAGTAACTTCATAATGCATGAACGGAAAGTTTATTCTAGGTTCTTTGGGCCAAGTGTCTCTCATCAAAGGATATAATAACTACTGTCTGTTACTACAGCTGTGCTAAAATAATACCTTCCTATTTTACTCCTTAATTTACCTTACCCAGCATAAAAACATCAGGATAAATCATCCCATTTACATGTTTAAAAGTGCACTGGTGCATTAACTAAAATAAATATATATATATTTTTTGTAAATCAGTGTCTTAAGATTAAAAAAAAATCCTTTACTTTTCTGCTAATTCCCCAACATGAGTTACTAAGTTACTGCAATTGTAAGAAAATGTGATTCAGAGGCAAGTATGGCCACAATGAGAAAAACCTCTCCTACATTTATAAATTCAGACTCCCATGCACAGACATACACATTCCCTGATATTTACACACACACACACACACACACACACACACACACACACACACACACACACACACACACACACACACACACACACACACACACACACACCAATATCTTCACTGAATTTACCTGCCCTACAAGTACACTCATATGAGTTGGTGACTGCCGTGATTTTGCAGTGGTCATGTTTTCCTCCTAAAGTAACATTTAATCCAGCCGAGTAAATTAGAGTGATGGACATTTCCAGGGGATAGCACATTGCTAATTAGCATTAGCCACTCCCCAACTGCTGTATTTGCATGCAGCTTTGTCCACGAAACCACTTTTCATGCTAAAGTTCCCACAAGAGGAAAATCTCGATGGCAGAGCAATCTGAATTCAGAAGGCTTAGTGCTTTGAGGAAACTTTCTGAGGTAAGGGTTTTCACATCATGCAAAGACTTTTTGAGTTCCAGGCAAAATCTTCTAACAAAAATCACTATTGTTATAGAGCATGGCAGAGAAACAGTGGCACTGCAAAAAGCATTCGCTTTAGGTATTATTTTGTGCTATTTTATTCAGCTAACAACTTCATCTAATGCATTAAATAATTTTATTTTAAATGACATTTATGTCTATTTTTGTTGAAAATATCTTTTATGCCCTTTATTGTTGTTTCTTAATGCTTTTACCAAAGGCCAAAAAGATTTTCTTTTCTCAATAGTTTTAGTAAAATAATCATTGTTGAAACAAGCAGTATTTGAACCATTCTTGATAGGATCATTGTTCCAAGCTGATCTGAAGACCAGTCCTTTATCTAAATAACATTAAAAAAATACTACTTTGGATCTAGGCTTGTTGATCTCTTTATACAAAGAAACCACAGCGATAGCTCTAGCCCTGGAATGCTGCAAGGTAGACTTTCTGTTAATTTCAGTGTCTGTGGTATGTTAAAACTCTCTCAAGCTATTATGACTTTGCCAAACATTCTAATATTGACCCTTGTTTCTTTATTTTGCAAGTCCTCCATTTTTTTTTTCAATTAGCTATGTATTCTGTTTTGATAAACATTCTGTGTAATTTTCTCCTTCTTCAGTTCTTCCATCTAGGATGTTCTCGGTCTCTTTTCATCTGTGTATCATGTATATTATGTTAAAAGACCATGGCAGTTAACATTTCAGTTTGTTTCATACAACTTTGCTGTATACTGTCCATTTTGCTTTTGAAATGCTCGGTTTTCTATATGAGATCTTGAGTCAATGACAGTAGTTGTTGGACATCTTTTCAAAGAGCAAAATCTCATTACTGTGTTATAGTAGAACTGATTTTCACAAGTAGATTGCTAGGTTAAGTTAGTTCAAGAACTTCACAGGAAATGTTATAATTTCTTTTACTGCATAAATCTACCTGGTCAGGAAATGTTATGAAATCTTCAGCACATAAAACTAGTTTTAAGTGATTTTTTTCCTCCAGGCTGCTTCCCCCAATAAATACCAAAGTACACAATGCCAGTGCAATGAGTTATTTACCCAACAAAACTGTAACCGACTAAACCATCCAGACAATTTACCACATCCTCCTTCCAGTCATTGATTAACCGGCCTGTGAGGTCTCAGTGTTAATCACATTCTCCTTTACTGGTTATTGTGCCAGACCATCCCTCTGATTGGCTTGTCTGTCCCCAAGCTAAGTGGTATACCGATAGTGCCCCCTTGGCCAGCATGACCATTCCATCAATGCAGCACTGTATACTACTCATTCACCCAGCATGCACCCTGCTAAACTGGCCAGGGAAAGGAATGGGGGAATGAAAAGCAGGAGAAAGCTGCACAGCAAGTGCCATCACAAATAGGGAGGAAGGAGAAGGAAATGCACCAGCTACTTTGCTGGGTTTGTGCCTGGAGCATTGCACCTCCGAGTTAAGTACCCCCAGTGCTGATACTGAGGCAGCCCACCCACCAACCAACTGTGTACATGCTTGAAGACTACATCATTTATATGCCAAATCCTTTTGTCCCCCAAGCCCACTTCCCCTAATAAATATAAAGACGCACCAGTGTGACAAGTTTATTTGCATATCAAAACTGTAACCAACTAAACCATCTAGAAAATAAGCTGCAATTAACCCTCATTCCAGTCACTGATAAACTAACCTCTGTGGCCACTGTGTTAAGGGGAACCCCTTTACCAATTAGCATGTCAGACTGCCCCACCAGTCATTATCCCCAACACAAGTGGCAGACTGATAAAGTCCCTTCAGCCAAGCATGACCATGCCACCAATACAGCATTGTATACTGCTCCCTTACTCATTATGCACCTGCTAAACTGGGCCAGGAAAGCAAGCAAAAGGGAGAGGCCACACACTGACTGCCCCTCCCCTTTTCCTGTCTATGATAAGTTGATCATTGCTAGCTATAAAATACCAGAATGTATGGCTTCCAAACTCCTGGAGTCCAACCTCCAAGAAGTGATAACATGAATACAGAAGGCATATACATTGCTATATAGTATACCCTGCGTAAGTGTCAGGTTGTTTGAATTCCAATTATATCATTGAATTATTAATATATTGATCCTACCTGTATGTTGTTTCTTCATTATATACATATAATACATCCTTTTTATTTTATTTATTTACATTTGTACTTATTTTTTTCTCCAAGTCTCCTTTCTTTTGTTAAATAGATCATAGCCATTCCAACAATAAAGGAGACAAATGCAAGTTAGGCCAATTGTGATCAATGTCCCATGAATGAATTCCATCTGATGCAACTCATACTGGATTTCTGTCCAAAATCCCAGAACTCAAAGACTGAAAAAAACAACACTAGGGAAGCCTGAAGCTTTCTGTAGTTAATAAACATTTCCAGGCAGACTCCAATGCTGTTGGACTGAAAATGGTTACCCAGACCAAATTCAGTAAGATGAAAACTTAATTATTATAGAAGTCAAACTTGTTGTTATGCTGCTGTCAAATCTCTGGAGATTCTGGATAGCAAGACTTGATACTACACTAAGGTCATACTACCTGAGTGGTTCACCAATGCATAGGCCAACCAACCTGGTGTAATGGACTTTGAAAGTTAATAACAACCAGCCCTGTAGCATACCCACATGGCCAGAAAAACATCACTTGACAATATGCCAGGTCAAAGCCCTAATATACAGCACTTTGTCCCAAACTGATGTCCACTGCATCACTTGGGCCATGATAAAATGACAGCTTATTTAAATACATCTTGAAAATAAAAGAGAACAATTAAGCATAAGGACCATCATGACCAAAACTGATGAAAGTCTGCAAAGCCCAAGAAGATCATACCCAAGTCCACTAGGTAATTTGGAATGTTGGACTTCCTTGGTAAATCTGAAACCTTTTTTATCCAATGGGAATGTGAGGAATACCCGCAAGAGGGCCAGCCTGAAAATCCAAGACCTTCTGCAGCGCAATCCACATCTCTGAGTGTCATGGGCCACAAAGTCTGAACTTAACTACTATGTCATCTAATGAGGTTCCCAGTGCCAGCTTATGAAATGTCAATGCCTCCTGTACTTGGGCAGAAGTAGGAACACTAAACCATGTCTAAAATTACTTGCTGACCCAACTTCTGCTGGTCTGCCTTGGAAGGAGCCATCAAAGCTATTCTGAATACATAGCTTGGTTGCAGCTATGAAGTATGAAGACAGGCATACCTCACCCACCTGAAATGTTTCATTGCAAAACCAAAACAAAGTTAACCATATAGTGCAAGTGTCATAACACTGACCAAAATGCTTCTTACACAATGAAATAAAAGTCCTGCCCCTAGACCACCTTGCCTCCATGGGAAACCTTTTTCCTTTCCCCAGCTTAGCAAAAGCCTGCCAATAACCCAAAGTTTGTAACCAAAGATCTTTCCATTTTTTTGTTTAAATACATTATGCCATATATGGTTCCTAGGACAGATGGCTTGAGTGAATTCAAGCAAAGAAATAATTGCACCAGCCATTCTGCTGGGTCTGCACCTGGAGCACTGTGTCTCCATGCTAAATATCCCTCCAGTGTTTATACTAAGGAGGCATCACCACCAAGTGGCTGTGCACAAGCTTGGATACATTTTCTGCCTTTTGTAAAAATGTTCCTCTCAGAATTAAAAACCTGCTGAAGAGCTTCACTAAGATCCTGCTACTCTGTCATGCAAGTCATGCTACACCCTCATGGGAAAGTCTCCCATTGCGTGAAACATTCAGTAATCTATAGAGAATGGGTAAATTGTACTTTAAACACTGATTAGGGAACAAATGTTCTCCAGCAGAGTGGTAATGTACAGGTAGTGACTGCTGAAAAACAAATCTTCCGCTTCACGGCAGCAAATGAATCAGCTGTAAAGTTCAGACAATTAAAATATAAATGGCTGCCATTTTTACACTCCTCAAACAACCCTTTACTGTATAGGAAGCATAAAATATAAAGAAAAAAATAAATAAAATAAAGAAAAATGTGTGTGGGCATGTGTGTGTGTGTGTGTGTGTTTGTGTGTGTGTGTGTATATATATATATATATATATATATATATGGATCTACTTCTAAAGCTTGAAATTTCAAAACTTCGAATTTCAAATGGCTGAGACCAGAAGACTGAATTTTTGAAACTTTGAAAACAAAATAAAAAAAAAAAAAAAAAAATGTTTATGTTTTTACAGGGGGAAAGCCTCCTGCACTCCCCACACTTCCTGCTAAATAAATATGCCAACTCTTAGGTCACACTGCAATGAGGAAAATGGTAAATATCCCATTCCACGCTGTATGGTGGTCTCCATTCAAAATGTTTGAAGTTTCAAAACTTTGATCTTATGGCCTCGGCCGTTTGAAGTTCGAAGTTTTGAAACTTCAAGCTTCTTAAGGGGAATCCATATATATATATATATATATATATATATATATATATATATAAATTAACAGTGCATTCTCTAATAACAACATTGCCCTCCAGGGTGTATATTATTGTGGAAATAATACCCTTTGAGGGGTGTAGGGGCCCTCTGCCTGTGGTGTCAGGCCTCAGAATATGCTGGGTGTGTATTATTTTGACAATAACACACAACCTGTTGGGTATTATTGCTTGTGCGGCAACACTGTACCCAATTTCTTGTTCAAACACTTACATCACCATTGCTTTAATTTTCTCAGATTTTGCTGCACATACATGGACAGCACTATGAAACTAGGAAATGTGTCCCATCTCCAAGAAGTGATAACCTGAATACAGAAGGCATATATATTACTACATGTATTTACACAATAAATACACAAAAAAAATAATTAAAAAAAAAAAAAAAAAGAAAAAGCACTGTTTTTGTTTCATCCGAGGATGTGCTCGAGTTTAGTCATGGTTCTCTGTGCTGCCCTCTTTCCTGTAATAAACTATGAATTGAATGTCTCTTTCTTGATACCTTATTTAACAGCTTTAGGAGAAGTGATTTATTATTAGTGATTGTGCACTTTTCTTTCTTTTCTTTTTTTATTTTTTATTTGGTTTTAAAACAATAGATAAATCAGGTGTACTTTATTCCCCCGAAAGCTGAATCGCTCGAATACAACTCACATGAACCATAATGAGTGAAACGCAAATACGTTGAATGCACCTAACCATGAAATCCGAAATCTCTGACTCTCATAGTTGGCCAACCCCACTGCCCGCAACATACTACCTACCGAAACACAGTAAAAAACACCACATACACACACTAACCAAAACCCTACTTCTAACCCTAAAGTAAAGCACCAAAACTCTACTTCTAACCTTACACTAAATCCTATATACACAACTATCTATGCACTATCCTTAACCCCTCCCTAACCCTAAGGTCCATAACTACCGCCCACTTACCCTACTGAGCTATACCCAAACAAACTAAATATTCCACATGCACTTAACAAAACCCTACACTAAACCTTACATAATTACCTATCTATGCACTTACCTTAACCTGCACCCTAACCCTAAGGTCCGCAACTATCGCACACTTACCTTACAGAGCTATTCCGCAGCCGGGCCACCTATGCGAATTTGATATTTCCACTTTTGCGGTTTAGTGCGTTCGATGTACTCACGTTTCAGTCATTATGTGTCGCGCGGATTGTATTCGAGTGATTCAGCTTTCGCGGGAAGAAAGTAGACCCGATAAATCAATTATAAAATGAACAATAACTATTTACATAGGTTCACAGCTGATCAATACATCAAAGTTATACATAACAATTAATATTTTTCAAGCAAGTCTTTAAGTTTAAGTCAAGAGTTATATGACTGTAATATTAGAAGTTCTCATCTTTATATTTTTTCCATACTAATAAATTCAGCACTTAAGGGGGTAATTTTACTTTTCCAATTTTTAGTAATTACTTTCTTGCAGTGCATGAAGCTTGCAGCACAACCAAACCTATGTTTGTAGTGAGACAGATACAGGAAAATAAGGCAAACATGAGGAAAGTGTCAAAGTAGACATGCCTACACTTGGAGGAAAGCACATGGTAACGTCCCAAGAAAGCTGATATGGGCAGTTGCACAAAGGACTGAAGTCCCTGAAACATTAGTAGAATTAGTGCAAGCTATGTACAAAGACCCAATGACACAAATACAGACAGTGCACACACTCACAGTGGTGTTACCAGTGGGAACGGGTGTGTATCAGGGTTCATTTCCCAGCCCACTGATGTTTATATTGGTGATGGTCTACACTGACAAACAGCTTGGTGAGGACAGATCAACAAACCTGCTGTATGTAGATGATGTGGTATGACAAACAGACTTTGAAGACACATAGGATGAAACTGCAATCAGACAAGACAGTTATCATGGCAGCAAATAAGGGAAATCCGAAGAAAATGAAAGTTGAGATAAAAGGGAAAATAGACTGGGTTACCAGTCTCAAGTATCTGGTAGGAGTGGTTGAGTTAAAGGAAAATCTGAATGAGGGCATCAAAGCCTGAACCAGAGGGGCCGCACAGAATGTCAGGGGTAGTGTGTGTGTGTGTGTGTGTGTGTGTGTGTGTGTGTGTGTGTGTGTGTGTGTGTGTGTGTGTGTGTGTGTGTGTGTGCACGTGTGTGCGTGCGTGTGTATGTATGTGTGTGTGTGTGTGTGTGTGTGTGTGTGTGTGTGTGTGTGTGTGTGTGTGTGTGTGTGTGTGTGTGTGTGTGTGAGAAAGAGAAGTAAGGTATACAAAACAGCAGTGCAACAGTACTCCTGTATGGTACAGAAAGGTGGGCAGTGAAGGCAGAGCAGTTGAGGAAGCTAGTGAGGTGATGGAGATGAAGTACATGAAACAGATAGTAGGATGTCCACTTTAGGTAAATGAAGAAATAATGACATTAGAGCAGAAGCTAAAGTAGTTCCAGTTGCAGAGAAAGCAAAGGAAAACAGATTATGTCAGTTTGTGCACATATGACATGTGCATAAAATTAGAATGATCTGGTGAAGAAGATTTGAAGAGACAGAAAGAAGGCAAGAGGGTATGAGGATGTCTAGCAAATGGATGACTGGATTGCATGACAGAAGTCTTATGACAGTCAGGCATGACTGTCCAAGAAGGTAGTAGGTTGGAATTGAATCAAGAGAGGTGGTGATATTTGATGAGATGCTCTGACCTCATGTAGAAAATGTGAAAAAGGGGGTGATGATGATGATGTTTCATTTCTCATCTTTATGAACCTCATCCCATGAGTTTAACCCTATAATCTGGTTTGCTGCTTGAGTCAAATTAAATTCCCATTCCTTGTTTCTATTATCACTCTTAATTCACCTCCTTTTGTCAGATATCAAAACTTACCTAGATGCTTCAATTATTCTTTGTATTCAGTTAAATAAGCAAACTGGCAAACAAAATGTGTTAATACAGTAGGCTTCTTGCAAGGGCCACAGTCAAACTTGTGGTGTAACCATGAACCAGCTGGAGGGAGTCCATTCAAGTTCACTATAAATCTATGGACAACATGACTGAGTAATTTGGTCATACCTATGGAAAAAAATTATCTGTTTACATTCTGATATCGATTTTAGATTATACTTTTCCACTCTGAAGGCATGTAATGTTCTGCTTCTGTGGCAAAGAAAGGCAATAAAACTATGCAGTGCAGACATTTTGCAGTACATTACTGTACAATAAAGTAATGTAGGAAACTGGCATTACCTACCTGTCAGATAGTCCTCCAAACACAATGGATCCTAGCAACAGCCCACCCATATATACACTTTGGCCAATCTGTTTTAGGGATCGCCTCTCACACACTAGATCCCACTGTTGAGAAAAAGACAAAAATTGTTTAGTTGTATAATTCCTAGCTATACAGATTATCAAAATGTGAGTTGAAGTCCAACTATTTTCAACTTCTTATCAACAAGAGAATACAAAAATGAAGAAACTTAGTTAAATCTTTACAGCTTTCTGTAAATCAAAAGTTGCACAAACTTTTTGAATAAAATATCTTTGCCAATATTCATATAAAACATGTTGTTGTTGTTGTGTGAATACTGAGATGATTAATCTCAGTTTATTTTAAACAAGCCTGTTCTGTCCAGAACATTGATAAATGTTTGACTTTGCCAGCAGACCAAAAAATCTGAAGGTCTGTGGTATACCAGTAATTTCATGGGACCTCTACTTAAATTTGTTTAAAAGATGTGTTCATGTAGTTCTTTATCCCAATGAACTTTACAGACACACTGCTAAATGTACTAGTGCAGATGGCAAAGCCCTGTAATCAGAAAGTGCAGTCTTTATGCAAGAAAACATTCACAGTGACATTGTAAAAAAAGATATTTAACGAAATCTGTAAGCATAAACCATGATAAATAATCAAGAATTTTAAAATGAATTCTAGCTTATTTCACAAACTAATTTTAAGTGTATGTCTCAGCATGCATGGTTAATGCTTGGCTATGTCCATGGTAGTGAACTAACTGAAATTATAAAACAGCAACAAGTATGCACACTACCATTCACTTAAGCCTGGAGAACTGTATGTTCTAGTTTTAGATTAGATTTATGCTGACTTATTTATATCTTGTTGAATGGGTTAGTTCTACTTGGCATTGTTTATTTTTATTGGAAATCTGAGGTTGGATTTACACTAACTGTGATGAATCTGTCAAGTGGATAACTACTCTGAATATGTACCAGCATGGAGGAGATGAGACTTAGCATGAGGACAATATTATGAAGATTGCTAATACAGACACGGGAGATGTTTTAATAAAGATGTTAAGTAAAGAAGAGCTTCCAGATGACTTTCTGGTTAAACCGATAAATTAAAGTGCACCACAGGATGGTTCAAGTAGTCTTTGAAATTTAAATGTAGAACAAACTTTTCCTTCATTAGAAGGAACAATAAGCATAAGAAAATGGTGTCAAAGGACTAGTAGCAGATTTGCTGCAGGTGAAGCATGAAGGAACCAAGCAGCTTTAGAGGAAGGCAGCTATAATTATGCTGATAGAGTGCTAAGTGGCAAGAATTCTAGGAGTCCAGAAAATGTTCCAAGGAGGAGACCCTACACATTTGCCATTGCTGAATATCCCAAAGGTGACCAGATGATGATAAAGTAAGCTTGATGAGGGCATGAATATGTATGCTATATTGTACTCACCATTACAATTTCACGAATTTAAATATCAGGACATAGTGTCATTTATTCATTTAATTTCCAAATCATTTTGTAATGTGACTTTTGAGACTTGCAACTTGGTAATGTTTTATTAATAAATATTCTGATAAATCATTTGTAAGACAATGTAAAACTATTGGAGAAAAAAAAATTGCAGTTCAGAATCAAACACAATTATGAAAGAGAAAATACATGAATGGTTAAAGGAAATCTGTACATCTATACATAAAGCAAATATAACTGTGGATCAGAATATTGATGGAAGAGTTGAAAATTTCTATTACACCCCAAGTACATGATTTCTGAGTTTGTGTCATTTTCTAATTATGGTCATTATAAAATAAAACAGGGGTACCATTAAGGTAATACAACCAACAAAAGACCAGTTAGTTTTATGTGTGTGGTGATAATTTTCTAAATGAATATAAGCAAAGACACTGTAAACAATGTGGAGAAATGGGATATGTCAGACTAAATTGTAAAATGGTTTGCTCTAATGTAATAAAGAAGGTCATCTGTGATTGGACTGTACAGAGGAGTATGACAGGGAAGTAGTGAGGGAAAATAAGTTTCGTCTGAAGATGAAACACTCAGAAAAATAAAGCAATTTTAAGTAAATATGAACAATGATATGGAAATAATGCAGAAAAAGGCAGTAAGGATTATTTAAATAGTGTTACAAATAAAGAGACTGTTCTGAATATAATCAAAATAAAGTATTAAAATATATTAGAATGCTTAAATACAAATGAAGATATAGAAAAAGTTCCAAGATATTCATATCATAAAAAAGATGGAATTATTAGAAAATGAGCGAGGGAAAAAATATATGGCAATGACAAAATGAAAAGGATTGAGAAATTGGTATTGTGAGAAAAGAACACTAATTGTTAATAGTATAAAGAATGATTTATGTGGACTAGTGGTATTACGGTAGTGTGAAACACTGTGAAATAGCATGTTTAGTAGCTATTTTTTTTTTAAAAGTGAAAGTTTCAATAATATGGGGAAGAAAGATCCTGGACAGAATGATGGATAGCACTACAAAAATATAAAAGAGAATATATACATTCAAAATGAGTAAATGTAATAATGAGTTTATGAACACGTTATATTGAATGTTTGTAAAAGGATAAAGAAATATTTGAAAGTAAAAGAGAAAATAAAGGCTATAATATAGTGACAGTAATTATTGACAAAACCAAGGAAGGAAGGAAGGGGTTAGTCTCTTATTATATGAACAGATAAAAATGATAAAATAGTTATGGAGGAGTTAAAAGATAAAATAAACAAGATATGGCAGTTAGAAAATATTAAATTAGTATGTGGAACAAAATATATATTTACAATGAGAATGGAAGGTAAATATTTGAAAGAAGAGAAGAACTACAGAAAAGTATTAAATTAGAATAACTTAGTCAGTGTTTCAAGTTGTTAACAAACAAAGTATGCCAGGTATGAATGGTACAGTCTTCAATGTTTACATAAACAAGCAGCAAGAAGAAAATGTGTGCTTTATGAAACTATTGAATGAGTGGTTTTCACAATGGCTACAAGAATCACAAATAGTAAGTATTGTGATGAGTTTTATACAACAGAACAATTAAAAAGAAGGTTTTAACTTGTATCCAATTGTTTTATGTAAAAAGATTATAAGATGTGGAAGAAATAATTTTGTTACGTCTATTTTTGTTAATAACAAGGTACAGTTTATATACAGGGAAGAAACACGGGAGAAATGGTAATATTAATAAAGCTGTTTAGTCTGAGAGAAAAGGGGCTGGAAATTCTAGTGCATGTTATTGCAAAAGCATTCGACAATGTAAGACACAAACAGCTCTGGAGGCTAATGGAGTGCTACAGTAGTGAGAAGAAACTAAGAGGATTATGTAAATTGGTATATAATGTATCACTAGTGTTTTCTCTAGTTAATGCATGGTTCGGTAGAAAAAGTGGATACAAAGAGTTATATAAGTCCATATTATGAGTACAATCATGTTTAATTTCATAATGAATCAGTGCCTGTGAATAATGAAAACGAAAATGAGAACATGATAATAAGGAATGATACAGGGAATAAAACTACTGTTAGTAAATTATACTGATGACATTGTAGTTAGAGCAACGATTCTGTAAACAGACTTCAGTTTCTTATAGTGGGGATGGCAAGTTGTAAGAAAAATGTGAAGGATTAGTGGTAGAATTAGAACTAGAAGCAATTATTTTACAAAGAAGAAATATGTATGTTAGAAATAACATTTGGTAAAGAAGGTAAAATTTGTACAGAGTGGAGAATGAGTTTGACAATAATTAAATAAAGGGACTGTAAAAACATTTAACTATTGTCTAAAAATAAGATACATTTGCTTAATTGTGAATTGTCATGAATAAAGAATTAACATGGAACTGCTAAGGAGATTCTTTTGGTTTTCATATCAACAAGAATAATTTAGCATTAAAATGGTATTTTTTGTGGGGGCTCTGTTTACTCTAGGCTGAGGGAATAATATATAATAAGCAAAAGTGTGATATATTGGGATGGTAAATTCAGTTGTATTTTTGGTTTATTTTGCACCTGTTTTGTGTGTTAAGAGTCGTATATAGTGACATAGTGTTTATTAAAGGAGTTTTTTTTGGAAGATATATAAGAAATATTGGAAGAGTAATATGGATGAAAAATTACAAAAGGATTAGTAGGATGCAATGTATGTGAATATCAAAGGAAAACATCTGTGTAGAATATAAATGTGAAGATTATACAAAATGAAAGAAAATTATAATACACAGGAATAAAGCATATTTATTTAATTAATACATGAGGACATTTAGAAAAGGAAAGTAAATTAGCTGTGTTAAGAGGACAAGTTACAGAGACATGTTGGAGTGGGGAGATTTTTTTTCTAGAGAATTTTATTAGGCATAATATATACAAGTTTAATGAAATATAAAAAGGAATGAAGAAAGGGCACGTCTGATGTAGGGATGTGAAATGGCAAAAACCACAATATATACTTTTATAAATTGTAGAAGAGTAAATGTTTATGGGGCTAAGTTAGTCATTGTGTGTCAAAAATTAGCTTTCAAAAAATAGATAATTAATTAAGGAAAGTATTAAAAGGAATATGAGAAGGATGCTGATGATATAGATGTGATTATTTTTATATGCATATAGTTCATCTGGGCAGCAAGATGTTCAGATTCAGAAATCCTGTATAATAAACAAAGGGAGATTGTAGAAAAAGTAAGGTATTGATTACAGCTAAAACATTTTTGAAACATTGCAAAGGTGTAGAAGTGTTATTCAGCAGCTGTTTCTATGTTCTGCAAGTTGTGTTATCCAGTGTATTAGACCACTTTGTTTTACATTTCATATAATTTGCTATTCAAGAGGCTGGTTCAGTGTTGAAAAAGATCAGACTGGCCAGCCCACTTACCTGTTTGACAAACTATAATAAATAAATAAAGCTTAAATAAAAAGAGGGAAGATAGGAATTCATAAATATGTAATAAATATCTAAAATACTATTGTTTTTTGCATCAAGTTGATGGGATTTTTTTTCCAGTCCTTCCACATAGTGGAAATACCACAGTACTGAAACACACTAAAATACAAATGATTACAGAAATAGCTTTTGTTCTGGCCTTCCAGTCTTTATTCGCTTTAAACTTTCATCTAATTTTTCTTGCTTCTATTTAAATTCCTCTAAGTAATAATTAACATTACATTATTATGTTCTTAATGCTATCCAACTATATTTCATAATTTTCTTTCAAAATATACAGACAGAAATTTAAACTTAAATTTCTTTGCTCTTCCTCAGTAATCACTTTATTTGCAAAATAATTTAAAACAGCATCCACACTTTCCATACTATTATCACATTAAGACCTGTTAAAATAATATGCAATGTTAAAATATATTTTAATACCAAATTTTTTAAACTCTTCTCTTGTCTCCATGTTTCATATTTATTTGATGCAATACTATAAACTTTACAGTCCTTCGTTTTTATAATGATACCTTATACTGCGCTATAATAGTCACAAAATTCTTTACTAATTCTTTACCATTTTGACATCCCTCATACCTTTTATGATACTTAGTTTAATTAGTCTTCTGTTTTGCCCTGCAGACCATATAGATTATTTGCAAGTATATCTATGTATATGACTCACCCCTTAGTTTTGCAAGTATAAATGTCACTAATATTATACCTACCTCACTTGTACCTCTGGGTCCAGTGTTCTAGTTTTCCTTAATCTTTGCTACTGAGCTAGAAACCAATTTCTTAGTATTTCTTTTTTTCCATAGGTTGCCTTTACCATGTGATAACATCTTACTTAGTGTGCTATCTGATAGTAACAAACTGATTAATTAAATTAGTTAGTTATTTGCTAACTAGGTAAATGTGCTTGTCCACAAACAATAAATATAGGGCAAAACTATTCACTACTGTAGAAAATGAGGTATGCACACAATAACTATGCAATTGCAAGGAGTTCATCAACAGCATTTAATATCAGGATACATATACATACAGATGATAATGCAAGTAGCAACATTATTCCTGGTTAGCTAAAGAAAAAGTATCTGAGTGTTTCAACACCAACATCGAAGTATAGAAATGAGGCTATACTGTACAAGGTAGGCAATCACAAACTATGCAAATGTGTACAAGGTACTTGCAAACAGAATGCATTCCCATGTACTGAGCAGCCAGAAAAACCCTCAGTGAATATACATTTGTTAATTTTGATGTAGAGTACAGTCCAAATAATCCTTATAATCTCCACCATTTTTGTTTTATTACCCACAGCTCTCTCATAGGCTTCTTGTAATAAATCTTATCCATATCCTCTTTCTAAACATTAGTTAAACAATTACTTTGCATATTACATCCTTCTCTGATTGCTCAGTAATAACTGTTCTGCCCTTTTGTATTCCACAGAAGGAAAGGCTCCATGTCAGTATAAAATATTAGCTGCCATTTGCTTTCCACACATATCAATTTTCATTTTCCATCTTTTCCTTTCAGTACTTTATTCAGTTACCATATTGTTTATCATCAATTCCAAATCTGAATCATATTCAGCTTCAGCCAGCTTGTTCATAAATTCAGTAACATCCCAATCCCCTCTTAAGATAAATGAATATGGTAAAGCAATGTTTTTATCTGAACTATATCTTATTATACATTTCTTAATGTTCAAATATCTTCATGTGTATATCAGCAAATGCACGGCCTAGAAGGGCACCCATGACTATGCCCACCTTCTGCTTATACCATGTTCCTTCAAATTAAAACAAATTATAAGTTAGACAGTTATATAGTGATCCAAATACAAAATGTGTTTGAAACCTTCACCTATTGTCATTGTTAGTGTTTTCAGTCATAAAACATGTTTCATATTAGTATACAGACCGACTATACAACATTTGCCGCAAACCAGTCATCCTTTCGTTTTACCTTCCTCAGTCTTTTCAATGTATCTTCTGTAGTTTTCATTAGATAATTCAGCCACATAGTTGCTCTATATTGATAACTGTCATTAATGGAAGTTATTTGTCTTCCTAGTGGCTTTTCCATGCTCTTATATATTTTAGTTTGATATAGATATTTGCTATAGAAGGAGTTTTAAAAATATATTTCTGAGAATTTTCTAGAATTAACAGATATATTCTTACCACTCTCCATAACAATTTTCCCAGTTCCGTCTTACATGTTTCTGCAGGGTCTGCATCCAATGTTTTATATTCCTCTCTACTAATAAGATGTTCCAACCACAAATTTCTGTATTGCTGTACATCCATGACTATTGCGTTATCACTTTCTCTGATAACTAACAGATCTTGTAG